>NC_057796.1:74775840-75066647 GCF_018294505.1 Triticum aestivum
CCAGCTCGTCGTTCTTTTAACCTTTGATCACTGACAGTACTTCCCGACCGCTCCGCTTCGGCATATGTCTTTGCAAGAATGCGCTCATAGTTGCCTCTCGGCGGAGACTTTGGTGGTTTTGTCAGGGCAGCCAGAGTGCGCTTTGCTTTCACCGGATCTACCTTCTCCTCCCGAGGTGGATGTTTCTTTGCTTTCACCCCTTCAAAGAAGTTTGTCACTTCGGCTCGCACGATCTTCCTGGTTTCCTCCTCTATCCTCTCGTATGGTAACTTCTCTGGAGTCTTCAGAGAAGGACCGAATCTGTATTGCCTCCCGCCTCTAGCAGCTGTACTGCTAGACGCCGCAGAGCAGACAGAGCGGCTGTGGCTGTCTTCTTTCCTTGCTTACGAGGCAGAGGAGAAGGACTACGACGCGCCGGAGCAGCCGTAGCGGCGGCGGGTCTCTTCCGCCCTTGCTGACGAGGCGGAGAAGGAGGAGGCTGGCTGCTCTGGCGCGCCCGCGCAGGCGGAGAAGGAGGCAGAGTGCCGCCACGCGCCGGAGAAGGAGGCTGAGTGCCCTGATCACTCGCCGGAGGAGGAGGCGGAGTGCCGCCACGCACCGGAGAAGGAAGCTGAGTGCCCTGATCACTCGCCGGAGGAGGAGGTGGAGTGCCCTTACGCGCCGGAGCCGTCCAGTTCGGAAGCTTGATGAGCTCCTTCCGCCATAGGCATGGAGTCTTCAGAGCAGAACCCAGCCGAGTCTCCCCTTCACCGGTAGGGTGGTCAAGCTGGAGCTCCTCAAATCCCTCCGTTATTTCATCCACCATCACCCTAGCATATCCTTCTGGAATCGGCCGGCAGTGGTAGGTTGCGCCGGGTTCAGGAGGTAAAACATAGCCAACAGCCGCCTTGACTTTGAAGTTCTGCCATTCCGCCATAAGGTGGCAATGTTGAGACTCCATGATAGCATCCACGGGGTAGCTAGCAGGAGCCGCATGCTCCAGCTGAAGCAGCTTGGTGGAAGCCACGCTGCTTCTCCGCTAAGATGGCGGTGTAGCTTTGGGGGCAGTTTCAGCATGTCGATTGCCGTCTCATTCCTCTAGCGCTTGAACCCTTTCGTGCAGCTTCTGAATTTGGATCTGCTCCACTTTTTTCCTCCTCTCCTGGCTTTAATAACCGCCCGCGTCCGGAAAACCAGCCTTCCACGGAACGGAGCCTGGCGTGCCTCGTGTCCGTCCAGGATGCTCAGGATTCCCGAGGGCCATTGTGAGCTCGTCGTTCTCTCTGTCTGGAATGAACGTCCCTTCCTGCGCTGCATCGATATATTGTTGAATCTTCTTGACTGGTATTCTCAAAAGCTCGTTCGTCCAAATGCACCTCCCTGATACAGGGTCCAAGGTTCCGCCAGCCTCGAAGAACCAAGTCCGGCAACGATCTGTCCAGTTCATTGTCTGTGGTTCGATCCCTTTTTCAAGCAGATCATTCTCAGCCTTGGCCCACTTCGGTCGGGCTTTGAGGTAGCCACCTGACCCCGTGCGATGGTGAAGCTTCTTCTTCGCAGCATTCTTCTTGTTTGTCGCTGACATCTTCTTACTCTTTTCTAATGTCTTGTGGGCCACAAATGCGGGCCAGTGATCTCTGAACTTCTCATACCGGCCGATGAATTCTGGTGTCTCTTCTTTGTCGACAAACGTTTTCAGCTCATTCTTCCACCTCCTGAATAGGTCTGCCATCTTCTTAAGAGCATGAGACTTGATTAATTGCTCTTTAACTGGCTTCTCCGGATCCTCCTCTGGCGGTAGGGTGAAATTTGCCTTCAGCTCAGTCCAAAGATCATCTTTCTGCATATCATTGACATAAGACACCTCAGGGTCTTCCTTCTTAGGCTTATACCATTGGTGGATGCTGATCGGGATCTTGTCCCTAACTAGAACCCCGCACTGAGCAGCAAATGCATCCTTTGTCCGGATGGGTTCAATCGGTTGGCCGTCGCGCGCGATTGCTGTGATCTCAAACCTTTCATCCGAGCGCAACTTTCTCTTCGGGCCTCGTCTCTTTACCGCAGTTGTGCTCAATCCGGAGGGCTAGAAAAAAGAAGAAAGACGAGTGTTAATTAATATGTGTACATACCAAAACAATGAATGCATCAATTAGCTAGTCAGCACAGGCTTAACTAATATATTTACCTGGCCGGACTATGTGCGGTCACCGGAGCCGTCACCACGGGCTCCTTCTTGCACCAGCATTGGGTCACCGGAGCCATCATAATCATGTCTTTCCTCCTCCACTCTTTGATCACCGTAGCCTGCTTCTTCACCCTGTTCTTCCAGACCATCATTGTCGTTAAGATACGACAAGATATCACCTCCGGCTAAGATTATGTCCCCCAACACCTCTTTTGCTTGCTCGTCTCGTTCGTGCTCCATTGTTCTGCAAGTATTACAACATGGCAATTATTACACAAACATGACAGCAGATAGATATATTAGTGCAAACGTAGACCTAGCTTATTCCGGGTTTGGGGTGGCCTCGGCAACGCTTCAAGGGTAGGGGTGCGGTGGGAGGGGGTAGGAGACCGGTATCGTTTTTTTCTAGGGTTTGGGTGTCCTCGAGAGTTTTGGTCGAGCGAGAGGGCCGGGGGGTGCTCCCGTGGTATAAGTTATCACGGTCGAGAGGGGGTATAAATATCGATCGTCCATCATGTCGAAGTTATCTGGGAGGGAGTTATATATATCGACAACGACGACATACATACATGGGAAAATAATGTTATCGGGGAGGGGGTATATCGACCCCCCCCCCACGTGTTGAAGTTATCGGGAGGGGGTTATATCGACAACGATGACATACGTACATGGGAAAATAATATTATCGGGGAGGGGGTATATCGAACCCCCCTCGTGTTGAAGTTATCGGGAGAGGGGTATATCGACGACGACAGACCCGATAAAACATAAAAAACGAAGAAGAAATAAAAAGAGGAGAAGAAGAAAAGGAATAGAGGAGAAGATCGAAGAAAAAAAGAAGATAAAAAAGAGGAGAAGAAGAAAGGAATAGAGGAGAGAAGAAGAAAAAATAGAATTTTTTCTAATTTTTCTTCTTCTCTTCTATTCCTTTCTTCTTCTCCTCTTCTTTTTCTTCTTTTTTCCTCTTCTTATTTATTTCTCCTCTTCTTCCTCTCCTCTTCTTCTCCTTTCTTCCTCTTCTTATTTTCCTTTTTCCTCTCATTCATAAAAAAATGTTCAAATAGAAAATTTCGAAAAAAAAGTAAAGGTTTTGCCTAATGCATTGTTCATATGAATATACAAACATTTGCATATTCTACAATAATCAATATCACCAAAAAAATCTATGAACAGAAAAAAAAATCCTAACTTTTCTAAAAATCTATCTTTTGCATATATACATGAACATATATACATACATATACACAGAGAAAATGCAAAAAAAGATCTAAAAAAAGGACATATAAACGGATATACACACATACATATACTCATACATATACATATAATTAAGCATATAAATGTGTAGAAAAAACATGGAGGAATTAGGGGGCAGTGCCGGCCCTGACCAAGGCGACGGCGGCGCGTCGGGGCAGGGGCAGAGGCGACGGCGGCGTGGTCGGGGCAGGGGCAGAGGCGTCGGCGGCGAAGGGCGGGGCAGGGCGACGGTGATGACGGGGACGGGCCGGGGCGGCGCGCGTCGGGGCAGGGGCGCGGCTGACGGCGAGGGCGCGGGCAACGGCGACGGCGACGACGGGCACGGGCGACGGCGACGGCGGGGGCGGCGGGTGGCGTCGGGGCGGCGGGCGGCGTCGGCGTCGTCGGGGCGGAAACTGCTAGGTAACTATGAAAATTTCCTAAGTGTGAACTTATATAGCAAAGCCTTTAGTCCCGGTTCGTGGCACCAACCGGGACTAAAGGTAGGCATTAGTCCCGGTTGGTGCCACCAACCGGGACCAAAGCCCTCTTTTCAGCACCGCAAAGGGCGGGAAGCGGCGGCCTTTGGTCCCGGTTGGTGGCACCAACCGGGACTAAAGGGGGGGCATTGGTCCCGGTTGGTGCCACGAACCGGTACCAATGCACCCCTTTAGTCCCGGTTGGTGGCACCAACCGGGACCAAAGGCCTCTTGCTGCCCGCGTCGCGGCCAAAAGTTTAGTCCCACCTTGCTAGTTGAGAAGGGCTCGGAGTGGTTTATAAGCCCCGCTGCGGCTGCTGTCTCGAACTCCTCTCTATAGCAGGCTTCTGGGCCTAACTTTGGCGCGCTGCCCGTTGAGCCCTCTAGCCCTTCTGGCCTGTATTTGCAAACCCGAGGGTTGGAGGGCCCAGCGGACAGCGCCCCAACAATTTTTGTTGCTGTTTTTAGTTTTTTTGTTTTCTTTTTTGCTTTATTTATTTTGTTTTGTTTCTACTTACAACAAAAAACTTATTTATTTTATTTTATTTTGTTTCTAATTACTTATTTATTTTACTTTATGATAATTCTTTTTGCTATTAAAGTTTCTATCAAAAAAAGTTCCTTATGAAAATTATTTTTGCTTTTAATGATTTTGAACAGAAAATACTTCGATAATTTTAGTTGCATCAATTTTATATGATTTTAGTTTCAATAATAATAGAGGTTTCTTATAATGTTTTGAACAGAAAATACTTTGTTAATTTTAGTTTCATAAATTTTATTAAAGTTTATTTTATTTTGTCGGAACATAAGAAGTCCGGAGTTGTAATAAGTTATTAAAAATAAAAAAGAGGCGCAATGCTCATTGATTTGCTTCAAGCCTTTCGGAATAGTGTAGACTGCACTGCACATAGCTCCATGCAGTCTACCTTATTCCTCAAGGCTTGAAGCTAAGCAACCTGAGCATTGCGCCACTTCTTCATCGTCTCTGCACTCAGGGCTTATAAACCGCTCCTAGGGCCTCTCAGCTAGCGAGGTGGGACTAAAAACCTGCTTAGTAAGAAACTCTAGTACCGGTTCGTGCCACGAACCGGTACTAAAGGTGCTCGTGGGGCCACAACCTCATTAGTACCGGTTCGTGGCACCAACCAGGACCAAAGGGTGGAATTGGTCCCGGTTCGTGCCACCAACCGGGACCAATGGCCTTGCACAATGGCGTGGTGGTGAGTTTAGTCCCACCTCGCTAGCTGAGAGAGAGCCGCACCTGTTTATAAGGTGCGGTGCGCCTGAGCTGTCGAGCTCCTCTCTAAAGCAGGCTTACGGGCCTAACCTCTCTGTACATGCCTGTGGGCCTACTGGGCCTTCTGCGGGCCTGAATCCTGGCCCATGGATGGGTTTCTAATCGTATTCAGGCCGTGGTGGCCCAGTAGGTGGCATAATTTTTAATTTTTGGCCTGTTATTTTTCATGCATTTACTAATTATTTTGAGCTATAAGACCCTAAAATTGAAAAGCATTTCAAATGAACTCTGAAAAGGTTGAAAGTTGGCATGGTATCATCATTTCATCCACATAGCATGTGCAAGAAAGTTGAGAGTGTTACGGAAAAAATTAGATGCACTTCGTGTACAAAACGGACAATGGTATCATACTCGTCTGTTACAAAGTTGGCATGGTATCATCATAATAGTTGCGGGAGAAAGTCTTCACTTTTTCTTCGCTTGTGTCATTTGCTTATTGCGCCGTAACCATGGATAATCTTCATCGTTTATCAGGATGCTTGGGTCAGCCTTGACTTTGAAGGGAGGAATTTCATGAAACTTTTCATAATCTTCAGACATGTCTGTCTTGCCCTCCACTCCCACAATGTCCCTTTTTTCCTGAAAGAACTATGTGGCGCTTTGGCTCATCGTATGATGTATTCGCTTCCTTATCTTTTCTTTTCCTCGGTCTGGTAGACATGTCCTTCACATAGATAACCTGTGCCACATCATTGGCTAGGACGAACGGTTCGTCAGTGTACCCAAGATTGTTCAGATCACTGTTGTCATTCCGTACTGTGGGTCTACCTGTACCCCGCCTCCTGACAGATTGACCCATTTGCACTTAAACAAAGGGACCTTAAAATCATGTCCGTAGTCAAGTTCCCATATGTCCATTATGTAACCATAATATGTGTCCTTTCCCCTCTCGGTTGCTGCATCAAAGCGGACACCGCTGTTTTGGTTGGTGCTCTTTTGATCTTGGGCGATCGTGTAAAATGTATTCCCATTTATCTCGTATCCTTTGTAAGTCAATACAGTCGAAGATGGTCCCCTGGACAACGAGTACAACTCATCACAAACAGTGGTGTCACCTCTGAGACGTGTTTCCAACCAACTGCTGAAAGTCCTGATGTGTTCACATGTAATCCAGTCGTCACACTGCTCCGGGTGTTTGGAGCGCAGACTGTTCTTGTGTTCATCGACATACGGGGTCACCAAGGTAGAGTTCTGTAGAACTGTGTAGTGTGCTTGAGACCAAGAATATCCGTCCCTGCATATTATTGAGTCCCCTCCAAGCGTGCCTTTTCCAGTCAGTCTCCCCTCATACCGCGATTTAGGGAGACCTATCTTCTTAAGGCCAGGAATGAAGTCAACACAAAACCCAATGACATCCTCTGTTTGATGGCCCATGGAGATGCTTCCTTCTGGCCTAGCGCAGTTACGGACATATTTCTTTAGGACTCCCATGAACCTCTCAAAGGGGAACATATTGTGTAGAAATACGGGCCCCAGAATGACAATCTCGTCGACTAGATGAACTAGGACGTGCGTCATGATATTGAAGAAGGATGGTGGGAACACCAGCTCGAAACTGACAAGACATTGCGCCACATCACTCCTTAGCCTTGGTATGATTTCTGGATCGATCACCTTCTGAGAGATTGCATTGAGGAATGCACATAGCTTCACAATGGCTAATCGGACGTTTTCCGGTAGAAGCCCCTCAATGCAACTGGAAGCAGTTGCGTCATAATCACGTGGCAGTCATGAGACTTTAGGTTCTGGAACTTTTTCTCTGGCATATTTATTATTCCCTTTATATTCGACGAGAAGCCAGTCGGGACCTTCATACTGAGCAGGCATTCAAAGAAGATTTCTTTCTCTTCTTTCGTAAGAGCGTAGCTGGCAGGACCTTCATACTGCTTCGGAGGCATGCCGTCTTTTTCGTGCAAACGTTGCAGGTCCTCCCGTGCCTCAGGTGTATCTTTTGTCTTCCCATACACGCCCAAGAAGCCTAGCAGGTTCACGCAAAGGTTCTTCGTCACGTGCATCACGTCGATTGAAGAGCGGACCTCTAGCTCTTTCCAGTAGGGTAGGTCCCAAAATATAGATTTCTTCTTCCACATGGGTGCGTGTCCCTCAGCGTCATTCGGAACAGCTAGTCCGCCGGGACCCTTTCCAAAGATTACGTGTAAATCATTGACCATAGCAAGTACGTGATCACCGGTACGCATGGCGGGCTTCTTCCGGTGATCTGCCTCGCCTTTGAAATGCTTGCCTTTCTTTCGACATTGATGGTTGGTCGGAAGAAATCGACGATGGCCCAGGTACACATTCTTCCTGCATTTGTCCAGGTATATACTTTCAGTGTCATCTAAACAGTGCGTGCATGCGTGGTATCCCTTGTTTGTCTGTCCTGAAAGGTTACTGAGAGCGGGCCAATCGTTGATGGTTACAAACAGCAACGCGTGCAGGTTAAATTCCTCCTGTTTGTGCTCATCCCACGTACGTACACCGTTTCCATTCCACAGCTGTAAAAGTTCTTCAACTAATGGCCTTAGGTACACATCAATGTCGTTGCCGGGTTGCTTAGGGCCTTGGATGAGAACTGGCATCATAATGAACTTCCGCTTCATGCACATCCAAGGAGGAAGGTTATACATACATAGAGTCACGGGCCAGGTGCTGTGATTGCTGCTCTGCTCCCCGAAAGGATTAATGCCATCCGCGCTTAAACCAAACCATACGTTCCTTGGGTCAGCTGCAAACTCAGCCCAGTACTTTCTCTCGATTTTTCTCCACTGCGACCCGTCAGCGGGTGCTCTCAACTTCCCGTCTTTCTTACGGTCCTCACTGTGCCATCGCATCAACTTGGCATGCTCTTCGTTTCTGAACAGACGTTTCAACCGTGGTATTATAGGAGCATACCACATCACCTTTGCAGGAACCCTCTTCCTGGGGGGCTCGCCGTCAACATCACCAGGGTCATCTCGTCTGATCTTATACCGCAATGCACCGCATACCGGGCATGCGTTCAGATCCTTGTACGCACCGCGGTAGAGGATGCAGTCATTAGGGCATGCATGTATCTTCTGCACCTCCAATCCTAGAGGGCATACGACCTTCTTTGCTGCGTATGTACTGTCGGGCAATTCGTTATCCTTTGGAAGCTTCTTCTTCAATATTTTCAATAGCTTCTCAAATCCTTTGTCAGGCACAACATTCTCTGCCTTCCATTGCAGCAATTCCAGTACGGTACCGAGTTTTGTGTTGCCATCTTCGCAATTGGGGTACAACCCTTTTTTGTGATCCTCTAACATGCGATCGAACTTCAGCTTCTCCTTTTGACTTTCGCATTGCGTCCTTGCATCGACAATGACCCGGCGGAGATCATCATCATCGGGCACTGGTTCCTCTTGATCTTCAGCAGCTTCCCCCCTTGCAGCATCATTGGGCACATCGTCTGGTTCCTCTTGATCTTCAGCAGCTTCCCCCGTTGCAGCATCACCGTATTCAGGGGGCACATAGTTGTCATCGTCCTCTTCTTCTTCGCCGTCTTCCATCATAACCCCTATTTCTCCGTGCCTCGTCCAAACATTATAGTGTGGCATGAAACCCTTGTAAAGCAGGTGGGTGTGAAGGATTTTCCGGTCAGAGTAAGACTTCGTATTCCCACATATAGGGCATGGACAACACATAAAACCATTCTGCTTGTTTGCCTCAGCCACTTCGAGAAAATCATGCACGCCCTTAATGTACTCGGAGGTGTGTCTGTCACCGTACATCCATTGCCGGTTCATCTGCGTGCATTATATATAATTAAGTGTGTCAAAAACCATTACAGAACATCATGAATAGATAATTAAGTGACCAAATTAATAGAAGTTCATCATCACATTAAAACCAAAGTACATACATAGTTCTCATCTAACAACATATATATAGCTCTCCAGAGCATCTAATTAATTAAACCATACATTGAAACTATGTAAAACATTTCAATGCGAAAACAAATGCGATCATAATCGCAACCAAGGTAACAATTGATCCAATGGCATAATGATACCAAGCCTCGGTATGAATGGCATATTTTCTAATCTTTCTAATCTTCAAGCGCATTTCATCCATCTTGATCTTGTGATCATTGATGACATCCGCAACATGCAACTCCAATATCATCTTCTCCTCCTTAATTTTTTTATTTTTTCCTTCAAGTAATTGTTTTCTTCTTCAACTAAATTTAACCTCTCGACAATAGGGTCGGTTAGAATTTTCGGTTCAACCACCTCCTAGATAAATAAAATCTATGTCACGTTGGTCGGTATATTTGTCATAAACAATAAATGAACCAAATAGTTATAAAAAGATAATATATACCACATCCGAATCATAGACAGGACGAGGGCCGACGGGGGCGGATGCCAAAACCATCGCACTATGTAATAAGAAGGAATAATAAAAGTAACAAAATTAGACAAGTAACTATCTAAAGTAAGAATTTTTTCCTTTCAGAAAGAACATAAGAACAAGAGGCTCACCACGATGGTGCTGGCGACGAGATCCGCGCGGGCGATCGACGGCGGTGAAGACGGGGACGGGACGTGACGGACCGCTAAACCTAGACAAATCTCGGGGAAATGGAGCTCGGAGGTCGAGTTTTGAGAGGAGAAAGATTAACTAGTGTGGCTCAGACATTTCATCGAACACCTCATGTGCATAGGAGGTGAGCTAGAGCACCCAAATGCCCTCCCGTCGCCGGCCAGAAAAAACAGAGCACTGTGGAGTGCTCTGCTGTGGCGATGGGGTATATATAGGGAACTCTTTGGTCCCGGTTCGTGGCACCAACCGGGACTAAAGGCCTTTAGTCCCGGTTGGTGCCACGAACCGGGACAAAAGGCCTTGTGCTGCCCCGCGTCAAAAGTTTAGTCCCACCTCGCTAGTTGAGAGGGCTCGAGAGTGGTTTATAAGCGCTGATGCGCCCACCCTCTCGAGCTCCTCTCAACTGCAGGCTTTCGGGCCTAACCGTTCTCTTTGCCTGTGGGGCCTACTGGACCTTCTGCGGGCCCGAATCCTGGCCCACGGACGGGTTTCAAGTCGTATTCAGGCCGTGGTGGCCCAGTAGGTGGCATAATTTTTTTTCTCTGTTTTTTGTTTTCTCTTTTGCTTTATTTGTTTTGTTTTGTTTCTACTTACAACAAAAAACTTATTTATTTTATTTCTAATTACTTATGTATTTTACTTTAATTATTTTATTTTTATTTATTTTACTGCTGCTATTTTTATTTATTTTACTGCTGCTTTTTGTATTTAATTTATTAAGGTTTATTTATTTTAATTACTATAGTTTATTTTATTTTACTTTATTAAGGTTTATTTATTTTTATTTATTTTATTAAGGTTTATTTATTTTATTTACTATAAAAAAATGAACATAGATGCGCTTATAGAGGAAATTCAACCTAAATTCATAATAAATTTCTATGAAATTTACTGTGAATTTAGGTCAAATTCCCTGTATAAGGGCATCTATTTTCACTTTAAGAGGAGCTCAACAAGGCAGAGAGGGACGGGCTTATAAACTGGTGTGAGCGCCCTTCGGTTGGCGAGGTGGGACTAAACACTGGCCGCAACTAGGACCAGCCCTTTAGTCCCGGTTTGTGGTATGAACCGGGACTAAAGGGTGGTGGGCCAGGAGCATGGCCCATTGGTCCCGGTTTGTCCCACCAACCGGGACCAAAGGGTCCGGACGAACCGGGACCAATGCCCCCATGAGGCCCGGCAGGCCCCTGGCCGCACGAACCGGGACCAATGCTCACATTAGTCCCGGTTCGTGACTGAACCGGGACTAATGTGAATATTGCCCTGTGACCAAAGCCCAGTTTTCTACTAGTGCTATATCATCTAGAACTACATATGATGATCATCGTCGATGTCGTCGGTATCATGTAGAACTACATATGGTGATCATCGTCAATATCACCTAGTACTGCTTGAGGATGCATGTTGACTATATATGAAATTGTTATCTAGTAGTACTACCTAGTACCTATAATGCTTTATGAAATTGATATGTAGTAGTACCTAGTATCTGGAAATTGCAGTTTATTGAAACTGAAATGGGGTAGGAATTGGGGGAAATGATGAAAGATATAGCAGTAGTGCGGGGCTAGGAAACCGCTACAGCTAACTAATAGTAGCGCATTCCGGAAAAGCGCTGCTGATATAGTCTATAGTAGTAGCGCGTGTACGGAACGCGCTACTACTAAACTTTAGCTGTAGCGCCGTACTAGTAGCGCGGCCACCCGCGCTGCTGATAGCATCAAAACCCACGCTACTACTAGGGTTTTCCCTAGTAGTGTTAGGCTCAAGCTTTGAAGAGGTAAATTTCAAAAAAACCATAACGATCATATAAACTCGTCTTTTTTCAAGGATTGTTTAATCTCTTGGTACCGATCTATTTTTTCTAACTCATTTTTATCGTTTTTTATTTGTTGCCTGCAGCATATTTTGGGTTTAAAGGATAAAACGAAAGCTATGAAGAACTTCAGAGATGATTTCATACGAGAGAAGGATAACTTGGTTCCCTTGTTCCTTAAGAAATGTCAATCAGAGAAGCTCAAAACAGCAAAAATGGTAATAGCGTTTTCCATACAACAAAATAAAAATAAGCATTTCAAACAGAATACTATATTCTAAACTCTCCTCTAACAATAAAACTTTTGTACCGCAGGTATTCATGCCACTTGAAAAGGAAGACTGATACACACTATTCGTGCTCGATAGATATACAAGAAAACTTCAAATTATCGAACCTGAAGAAACCTCTCTTGAAGAATTGAAGAGGCAAGAATACCTAAAAAATCAACGTGATCGACACGTGCATGATGGCAAACTAAGTAAGCCAATTGCTGACATGGAAATCAACGAAGCCAACAAAGAAAAGGAGCATAAGAAATACCACAACCATAAAGACAAACTGGTAAGAATTGTAAATAACATCATCTTTCGGTTTTACAAATTACACCACATGTCTCTCTAAAACAAAAACAAAATGCAATTCCCAGGTACCCAGGTTTAAAGAAGTATATGAAATATTACTCGGTTAAAAATTCGAAAAGGAAAAGACTAGATGGGAAGTTCATTTTTTGCAGGGCATTCCAAAGGTAAACAAAGGTGAAACTCTGTTTGCCGTCCTAAGCTTCGCGCATCTCTTTGATGGCAACCACTTCGTCGAAGAGATAGATAAATTCAACGCAAGTTTTCGCTGAAAACTCGCACTAAATCCGGTAGATGTCATGCAACTGCATGAACTAATTCTGATGTGTTTTTTCTCCTTGTTCTGCTGAACTTCTTGTGGGATGACACAGAACAATGGAAAGCAGAACAAATGTGCAGGTTGTTATTTAGCGATCAGAATGAAATCCACCCCAGCACAATGGGTGATGAGATTAGAAAGATCTACGAGAACATCATACTCTAAAAGTTGTTGATAAGCGAACAAGCCTAGCTCCATCGAAACCTCACAAAACAGTTTAACTGCACCTCATACTGTGATAATGAAGCAACAGACTCTTTTTATTCATGTAGTTCCTTGTTTCTTCTGTAACCGAGTATTCGAACACAAGCCGGTACCGCTAGACACTCCAGAACTGTTGATCCAGACGGTTGATGACCATGCCACATGAATCCCCAAGTCCGTCCCCAGACATGCGTGCGCCACGACTCTACATACTCCTCACGCGTGATCGCCCGTGACTTTGATGTTTCGCCTCTGTGCAACCGTGTGCTCTGAATGCCACAAACATACAAGGCTGTGAGCATCTGGCCTAAGTACAGGCGGGACTCTCTAAATGAGTATTCGAACCAATGCCTGTGGTGCCACCCACTCGTACCCTTGGATACTTCACACCTGTGGATCCACAATGGTGCCTCCCTACCTTAGTATCAGCAAGCATGCCTCTCCTACCACACCACCATGCATCCAGACAGTTGAGACCAGTGCCTCGCGAAGCCCCACGCCCCTACCATCATGCCAGACATGGGTGACACTAGAGACCTGGTATAAGTCTCTAGTTAAGGTTCTGTATTCAGCGTTAACATCTAAACAAAAAGAGAAACGCTAAAGGGACAAACATTCCCCCTCTCTGCAACCGTGTGATGTCGAATGCCACCAACCTACAGCGTGCATCTGGCGTGAGTATAGACGTGACTCTCTAAATGAGTATTCGAACCAATGCATGTGGTGCCACCCACTCGCGTCGTTCGAGACCTCACACCTGTGCATCCACAATGGTGCCTCCCTACCTCGGTATTAGCAAGCAAGCCTCTCCTACCACACCACCATGCATCCAGAGGGTTGAGAGCCAGTGATGCCTCTCGAAGCCCCACACCACTCCATGCCCGTGATGCCAGACACGCGTGACTCTCTAGAGGCTTCACAACCGTGACTCCCTAACTGCGTATTCGGAAGCATGCCTCTTGTTCCACACTTTTGTGCATCCACAGGATTGATAGTTGTTTGCAACAACAAAAACCCCACTTCCGTTCCTCTTGCGGCTTCACCTCCGTGCCTTGCGTGCCTGCATCCACGTGCCTAACGTGTCACGCCCCATGACTCTTACATGGTCGCGGTACCACGCATGTGTCTCTTCACAAACGTCACAACCGTGCATCTCTAACCGAGCATTCCGACACATGCCTCTGCCACCACACTATTATATTGTGCATCCACAAGGTTGATACCCGTGCATCGAGAAGTCGCAATCCCGTGCCTTGCGTACCTGCATCCAGGTACCTCCCTCAAATGACACTTGCCATGACTCTTACATGCCCCATGGTGTCGCACACCCTTGGCTCTGCACACTTCCAAACTGTGACCCTGTAACTATGTATTCGGACCTCACCTCTCCTACTCCGTCCACATGCCTCTGGATGCTTGTGATGCCTTCATTTCTGCAGAGACTTCACTTCCGTGCCTCCGGCCCCTGTAGTAACACACGCCGGTAGCTCTAGAGACTGCAAACCTGTGCCTCTCTAACTGCGTATTCCGACCCATGCCACTCCTGCCACTCCTCGAGAAGCTGCGCTTGTGTGCACAACTAAACTGTACTTAGCGTCCAAAGGCTGCTTTGTATTTTGTTGTTCTTAGAGTAAAGAGCAACATAACTACTTCAAAATCACATGATTGCTGAATAAACATAGTACTTAGCAAGCTAAATAACTTGTTCAATCACATAAACAAACTACAAACTTGACATAAGCAAACTTGTTTAACCTGATACACATGACATTAGAAACTGCTTCGTTCTAACAGAAGTAAACTACGAACTTGAAACAATAGAAAGGACAAGCAGAAACACAAGCAACTCCAAGGCCAGTTTTCTAAGTTTTTGTCATCACTAGTAGCCGTAGTAGGGATCGTCATAATTCTTCTCTGCCTCTTTTGCACTCTCCAGACCTTCTCTGATGTTTTCAATTCTCTTCCATGACTCGTACGTGGCGTACGCATCTATCGCTGCATACTCGATGAGGTAATTCGGCAGTGGGCTGATCACCCACAGCTTATGGTTTTCAACCATGTCAATCTTATTCTTCATCTGTTTGTAAAATGGGTAGATCACGCTCCCACCAACATCAGCCAAAGAGTGGAACCTCTTTCTTCCCTTGAACGGAACTCTCCATTTGCGTTGGATGTCGATGTACTTGTCGGGGTTGATCTCCAGACCAGATCTTCGCAGCATCTCTTTGTCACCTTCAATACTGAAGCCGGCAAAGGTGTAGAACATGTCCTCCTTCAGGAACGGGCGCAGGCTCTTGGGCCTGCAAGGGGGATGACACATTTAAGGTGGATCCATCAAGTATCCATCAAGTACATGGTTATATAGTACGTATAATTCATGGATGAAAAAATTTCAGAAACTGCTATGCAAAGTTCAGAAATTAAATACAAGCACAGCATGTTATTTTCTTTTGGTATTTACACTTGAATCAGTGACCTATCTGCTTCTTAGCCACGTTACCACATCAATTCAAGAAACTGAACTATATTAGAACATCAAGTATAGAAACTACACTAGAACATCAAGTTCAGAAAATAATCTCGTACATCAAATTCATAAATTAATCTAGTGCATCAAATACATAAACTGATCTGGTGAGTCAGGTTCAAAATCTATTCTGCTACATCTACTTCAGAAACTTCACTGATACATCAAGTCAATAAACCAATTTAATCAAATTTCAGGGTGCATAGCTAATTAAACAGAAGCATGAAGAAGTTGAATTTGTTGGATGGTTCACCATTTTGTTGCCACGGTGATGTGGTATACTGATGTCTACTACGCAACCTTCTTCTTGTAGACGTTGTTGGGCCTCCAAGTGCAGAGGTTTGTAGGACAGTAGCAAATTTCCCTCAAGTGGATGACCTAAGGTTTATCAATCTGTGGGAGGCGTAGGATGAAAATGGTCTCTCTCAAGCAACCCTGCAACCAAATAACGAAGAGTCTCTTGTGTCCCCAACACACCCAATACACTGGTAAATTGTATAGGTGCACTAGTTCGGCGAAGAGATGGTGATATAAGTGCAATATGGATGGTAGATATAGGTTTTTGTAATCTGAAAATATAAAAACAGCGAGGTAACAAGTGATAAAAGTGAGCGTAAACGGTATTGCAATGCTAGGAAACAAGGCCTAGGGTTCATACTTTCACTAGTGCAAGTTCTCTCAACAATAATAACATAATTGGATCATATAACTATCCCTCAACATGCAACAAAGAGTCACTCCAAAGTCACTAATAGCGGAGAACAAACGAAGAGATTATGGTAGGGTACGAAACCACCTCAAAGTTATTCTTTCCAATCAATCTGTTGGGCTATTCCTATAAGTGTCACAAACAGCCCTAGAGTTCGTACTAGAATAACACCTTAAGACACAAATCAACCAAAACCCTAATGTCACCTAGATACTCCAATGTCACCTCAAGTATCCGCGGGTATGATTATACGATATGCATCACACAATCTCAGATTCATCTATTCAATCCAACACAAAGTACTTCAAAGAGTGCCCCAAAGTTTCTACCGGAGAGTCAAGACGAAAACGTGTGCCAACCCCTATGCATAGGTTCATGGGCGGAACCCGCAAGTTGATCACCAAAACATACATCAAGTGAATCGATAGAATAACCCATTGTCACCACGGTTATCCCACACAAGACATACATCAAGTGTTCTCAAATCATTAAAGACTCAATCCGATAAGATAACTTCAAAGGGAAAACTCAATCCATTACAAGAGAGTAGAGGGGGAGAAGCAACATAAGATCCAACTATAATAGCAAAGCTCGTGATACATCAAGATCGTGCCAAATCAAGAACACGAGAGAGAGAGAGAGAGAGAGAGAGAGAGAGAGATCAAACACATAGCTACTGGTACATACCCTCAGCCCCGAGGGTGAACTACTCCCTCCTCCTCATGGAGAGCACCGGGATGATGAAGATGGCCACCGGTGAGGGTTCCCCCCTCCGGCAGGGTGCCAGAACAGGGTCCCGATTGGTTTTTGGTGGCTACAGAGGATTGCGGTGGCGGAACTCCCGATCTATTCTGTTCCCCGATCGTTTAGGGTATATGGATATATATAGGCGGAAGAAGTACGTCAGGGGAGCCACGAGGGTGGAGGGCGCGCCCAGGGGGTGGGCGCGCCCCCCTGCCTCGTACCTTCCTCGTTGCTTCCTTGACGTGGACTCCAAGTCCCCCGGGTTGCTTTCCTTCCAAAAATAACTTCTCCAGAAGGTTTCATTCCGTTTCGACTCCGTTTGATATTCCTTTTCTTTGAAACACTGAAACAAGGGAAAAAACAGGAACTGGCAATGGGCTCTGGGTCAATAGGTTAGTCCCAAAAATAATATATAAGTGTTTAATAAAGCCCATAAACATCCAAAACAGATACTATAATAGCATGGAACAATCAAAAATTATAGATACGTTGGAGACGTATCAGCATCCCCAAGCTTAATTCCTGCTCGTCCTCGAGTAGGTAAATGATAAAAACAGAATTTTTGATGTGGAATGCTACCTAACATATTTCTCAATGTAATTTTCTTTATTGTGGCAAGAATATTCAGATCCATAAGATTCTAAACAAAAGTTTAATATTGACATGAAAACAATAATACTTCAAGCATACTAACAAAGCAATCATGTCTTCTCAAAATAACATGGAGCTATCCCTACAAAATCATATAGTCTGGCTATGCTCTATCTTCATCACACAAAATATTTAAATCATGCACAACCCCGATGACAAGCCAAGCAATTGTTTCATACTTTTGATGTTCTCAAACTTTTTCAATCTTCACGCAATACATGAGCGTGAGCCATGGACTTAGCACTATAGGTGGAATAGAATGGTGGTTGTCGAGAAGACAAAAAGGAGAAGATAGTCTCACATCAACTAGGCATATCAACGGGCTATGGAGATGCCCATCAATAGATATCAATGTGAGTGAGTAGGGATTGCCATGCAACGGATGCACTAGAGCTATAAGTATATGAAAGCTCAACAAAAGAAACTAAGTGGGTGTGCATCCAACTCGCTTGCTCACGAAGACCTAGGGCATTTTGAGGAAGCCCATCATTGGAATATACAAGCCAAGTTCTATAATGTAAAATTCCCACTAGTATATGAAAGTGACAACATAGGAGACTCTCTATCATGAAGATCGTGGTGCTACTTTGAAGCACAAGTGTGGTAAAATGATAGTAGCATTGTCCCTTCTCTCTTTTTCACTCAGTTTTTTATTTTTTTTTATTTGGGCCTTTTCTCTCTTTTTTTATGGCCTCTTTTTTTCTCTTTTTTTATTTTTCGTCCGGAGTCTCATCCCGACTTGTGGGGGAATCCTAGTCTCCATCATCCTTTCCTCACTGGGACAATGCTCTAATAATGATGATCATCACACTTTTATTTACTTACAACTCAAGAATTATAACTCGATTCTTAGAACAAAATATGACTCTATATGAATGCCTCCGGCGGTGTACCGGGATGTGCAATGACTCATGAGTGACATGTATGAAAGAATTATGAACGGTGGCTTTGCCACAAATACGATGTCAACTACATGATCATGCAAAGCAATATGACAATGATGGAGCGTGTCATAATAAACGGAACGGTGGAAAGTTGCATGGCAATATATCTCGGAATGGCTATGGAAATGCCATAATAGGTAGGTATGGTGGCTGTTTTGAGGAAGGTATATGGTGGGTGTATGATACCGGCGAAAGGTGCGCGGTATTAGAGAGGCTAGCAATGGTGGAAGGATGAGAGTGCATATAATCCATGGACTCAACATTAGTCATAAAGAACTCATATACTTGTTGCAAAAATCTATTAGTTATCAAAGCAAAGTATTACGCGCATGCTCCTAGGGGGATAGATTGGTAGGAAAAGACCATCGCTCGTCCCCGACCGCCACTCATAAGGAAGACAATCAATAAATAAATCATGCTCCGACTTCATCACATAACGGTTCACCATATGTGCATGCTACGGGAATCACAAACTTTTAACACAAGTATTTCTCAAATTCACAACTACTCCACTGGCATGACTCTAATATCACCATCTTCATATCTCAAAACAATCATAAAGAATCAAACTTCTCATAGTATTCAATGCACTTTATATGAAAGTTTTTATTATATCCCTCTTGGATGCCTATCATATTAGGACTAGTTTCATAACCAAAGCAAATTACCATGCTGTTTAGGAATCTCAAAATAATATAAGTGAAGCATGAGAGTTCATCTATTTCTTCAAAATAAAACCACCGTCGTGCTCTAAAAGATATAGGTGAAGCACTAGAGCAAACGACAAACTACTCCGAAAGATATAAGTGAAGATCAATGAGTAGTCGGATAATTGTACAACTATGTGAAGACTCTCCCATTTAATAATTTCAGATCTTGGTATTTTATTCAAACAGCAAGCAAAACAAAATAAAACGACATGACGCTCCAAGCAAAACACATATCATGTGGTGAATAAAAATATAGCTCCAAGTAAAGTTACTGATGAACGAAGACGAAAGAGGGGATGCCATCCGGGGCATCCCCAAGCTTAGGCTCTTGGTTATCCTTGAATATTACCTTGGGGTGCCTTGGGCATCCCCAAGCTTAGGCTCTTGCCACTCCTTATTCCATAGTCCATCGAATCTTTACCCAAAACTTGAAAACTTCACAACACAAAACTTAACAGAAAACTCGTAAGCTCCGTTAGCGAAAGAAAACAAAACACCACTTCAAGGTACTGTAATGAACTCATTCTTTATTTATATTGGTGTTAAACCTACTGTATTCCAACTTCTCTATGGTTTGTAAACTATTTTACCAACCATAGACTCATCAAAATAAGCAAACAACACATAGAAAACAGAATCTGTCAAAAACAGAACAGTCTGTAGTAATCTGTATCAAACGTATACTTATGGAACGCCAAAAATTCTAAAATAAATTGGTGGACCTGAGGAGTTTGTCTAGTAATCATCTTCAAAAATAATCAACTAAATAGCGCTCTCCAGTAAAAAGTTTTAGCTAATCTCGTGAGCGCTAAAGTTTCTGTTTTTTACAGCATGATCATAAAGACTTCACCCAAGTCTTCCCAATGGTTCTACTTGGCACAAACACTAATTAAAACACAAAACCACATCTAAAAAGAAGCTAGATGGATTATTTATTCCTAAACAGAACCAAAAAGTAAGAAACTAAAATAAAATTGGGTTGCCTCCCAACAAGCGCTAACGTTTAACGCCCCTAGCTAGGCATGATGCTCACATAAAAGATAATAATTGAAACATAAAGAGAGCATCATGAAGAATATGACTAGCACATTTAAGTCTAACCCAATTTCTATGCATAGGGATTTTGTGAGCAAACAACTTATGGGAACAAGAATCAACTTGCATAGGAAGGTAAAACAAGCATAACTTCAAGATTTTCAACACATAGAGAGGAAACTTGATATTATTGCAATATGTAGAAGCATATGATCCTCTCTCATAATAATTTTCAGTAGCATCATGAATGAATTCAACAATATAACCATCACCTAAAGCATTCTTTTCATGATCTACAAGCATAGAAAATTTACTACTCTCCACATAAGCAAAATTCTTCTCATTCGGAATAATGCGAGTATCATAAGAGACTTGAATACTATATATTGTTTCCACATTAAAAGAGTAAAGTTCAGAAAAAGGGTAATCATAATCATGACAAGTTTTATAAATATAATCATCACTACTTTTTATAGCATAAGTTTCATCACAATAATCATCATAAGTAGCAACTTTGTTCTCATCATAATCGATTGAAACCTCTTCCAAGATAGTGGACTCATCACTAAATAAAGTCATGACCTCTCCAAATACACTTTCATAAATATTATAAGATTCAACATCCTCCAAAATAGTGGGATCATTACTTCCTAAAGTTGACACTCTTCCAAACCCACTTTCATCAATATAATCATCATAAGTAGGAGGCATGCTATCATCATTATAAATTTGCATATCAAAACTTGGGAGGCTAAAAATATCATCTTCATTAAACGTAGCATCCCCAAGCTTGGGACAAACATTAATTTCAGCAAATATATTCTCAAAAACATCATCTTCATCAAACATAGCATCCCCAAGCTTGGGCCTTTTCATATCATAAGCATAATCACTCTCATCATTAATAGTATGGATAGCACCAATAGTATAGCAATTATCATATTCTTCCAAGCAAGTGCCAAAAAGATTTTCAAGATCATAAGAAGTATCATTATCTTCTCAATCATAATCATCACAACAAGCAATAGGCATAACGAGATCATCATCTTCCACAATTATTTTTGATTCATTTTCATGAGGCACAACAATAATAGGAGCAACATTATTTGGGAGAGATATCTTTTTACCTCTCTTCCTTTTTCTTTTCTTCTTCTTCACCACATCATGTGTGGGTTCAATCCTCTTTCTGGAGCTCCTTATTAATGAAATTGGTTGAATAGAAGGCTCCTCCTCGTTACCTGATTCATCATAAGAAATAATAGGAGGATATTGGGAAGCCTCTTCCATTTCATTACTATTCTCTTCATCCTCTATTTGTTTTATTTTCTTTATGTAATTGGCAATATAAGGATTTTCAATGCAATTCACCGCACAATACATACAAATTTCCTCTAGATCAAAACCAAGAAGTTTATAACGGGTGAATTCTGGAAGATGCTTAGTTATACGTTTCATTTCTTCGTAACCCATAAGAAAACTGAGTTCATTATAATGTGTAAGGGAAATCAAGTCATCACAATTTTTGGACACGATTAGATCATGAAACAATTTGCATCGGATAGCTAAATGACCCTATTCATTGCAAAGTCCACAAGTACGGCCAAGAAAATTTAAATTTTCAGCACAAACATCTAGCCTTTCTTGCAACAATTTAGTTTCTAAATGCTTATGCCTCTTGCAATATCTATCTTCCCTATTTGGTGTGTACTTGCAAACCCAATGCACTCCACAAAAATTGACATGTTTATAGGAGACATTTTCATCATAACTAGTGCAATCATCATTAGTACTATGGATATTCAAGGAGTTCATACTAACAACATTGCAATCATGCTCATCATTCAAAGATTTAGTGCCAAACATTTTAATGCATTCTTCTTCTAACACTTTGGCACAATTTTCTTTTCCATCATACTCACGAAAGATATTAAAAAGACGAAGCGTATGAGACAAACTCAATTCCCTTTTTTTGTAGTTTTCTTTTATAAACTAAACTAGTGCTAAAACAAGAAACAAAAAGATTCGATTGCAAGATCTAAAGATATACCTTCAAGCACTCACCTCCCCGGCAACGGCGCCAGAAAAGAGCTTGATGTCTACTACGCAACCTTCTTCTTGTAGACGTTGTTGGGCCTCCAAGTGCAGAGGTTTGTAGGACAGTAGCAAATTTCCCTCAAGTGGATGACCTAAGGTTTATCAATCCGTGGGAGGCGTAGGATGAAAATGGTCTCTCTCAAGCAACCCTGCAACCAAATAACAAAGAGTCTCTTGTGTCCCCAACACACCCAATACAATGGTAAATTGTATAGGTGCACTAGTTCGGCGAAGAGATGGTGATACAAGTGCGATATGGATGGTAGATATAGGTTTTTGTAATCTGAAAATATAAAAACAGCGAGGTAACAAGTGATAAAAGTGAGCGTAAACGGTATTGCAATGCTAGGAAACAAGGCCTAGGGTTCATACTTTCACTAGTGCAAGTTCTCTCAACAATAATAACATTGGATCATATAACTATCCCTCAACATGCAACAAAGAGTCACTCCAAAGTCACTAATAGCGGAGAACAAACGAAGAGATTATGGTAGGGTATGAAACCACCTCAAAGTTATTCTTTCCAATCAATCCGTTGGGCTATTCCTATAAGTGTCACAAACAGCCCTAGAGTTCGCACTAGAATAACACCTTAAGACACAAATCAACCAAAACCCTAATGTCACCTAGATACTCCAATGTCACCTCAAGTATCCGCGGGTATGATTATACGATATGCATCACACAATCTCAGATTCATCTATTCAATCCAACACAAAGTACTTCAAAGAGTGCCCCAAAGTTTCTACCAGAGAGTCAAGACAAAAACATGTGCCAACCCCTATGCATAGGTTCATGGGCGGAACCCGCAAGTTGATCACCAAAACATACATCAAGTGAATCAATAGAATAACCCGTTGTCACCACGGTTATCCCACGCAAGACATACATCAAGTGTTCTCAAATCATTAAAGACTCAATCCGATAAGATAACTTCAAAGGGAAAACTCAATCCATTACAAGAGAGTAGAGGGGGAGAAGCAACATAAGATCCAACTATAATAGCAAAGCTCGCGATACATCAAGATCGTGCCAAATCAAGAACACGAGAGAGAGAGATCAAACACATAGCTACTGGTACATACCCTCAGCCCCGAGGGTGAACTACTCCCTCCTCGTCATGGAGAGCGCCGGGATGATGAAGATGGCCACCGATGAGGGTTCCCCCCTCCGGCAGGGTGCCGGAACAGGGTCCCGATTGGTTTTTGGTGGCTACAGAGGCTTGCGGCGGCGGAACTCCCGATCTATTCTGTTCCCCGATCGTTTTACGGTATATGGATATATATATATATATAGGCAGAAGAAGTACGTCAGGGGAGCCACGAGGGGCCCACGAGAGTGGAGGGCGCGCCCCCTGCCTCGTGCCTTCCTCGTTGCTTCCTTGACGTGGACTCCAAGGGACAACTTCTCCAGAAGGTTTCATTCCGTTTGGACTCCGTTTGATATACCTTTTCTTCGAAACACTTAAACAAGGGAAAAAACAGGAACTGGCACTGGGCTCTGGGTCAATAGGTTAGTCCCAAAAATAATATAAAAGTGTTTAATAAAGCCCATAAACATCCAAAACAGATAATATAATAGCATGGAACAATCAAAAATTATAGATACATTGGAGACGTATCATATACCAGACAGAGTTCCTCCACGCATAACTGCAGAACCGCTGCCCTCTGCGGAGGTTCGTCTTCCCTGGTATACTCAACATCAACGCTGATGTGCTCAGGGTACAAGCCGCAGACCCTCTTTAGGATCCTGCTGATCATCTTGTCGGCTTCGTCGGGATTGCTGGTGCATACAACATCCAGCTTTTCCTTGCTGTGGATGTCAACCTCCTTGAGGTGCCTTTTGTAGTCGTGCTTCTGACCAGGGACCTGAACGTCGTCGACCTCGGTGCTCTGGTCGGACGTCTCACCACGGGGACACTTGGCAGATGGTTCCTCCGCCATTACGCTCCTCCAGCGATGGCGGCCTTGAGACAGAGATTGTGGGGAGTTGCTAGTTGAGATGGAGCAGCAATGGTGTTTTCGAAATTGAGCGGCTATGGAAGCGCAATTGCCTTTTTGTGGCAAGGTTTGGGTCGTGGAGGATGCGGTTGGACGCGGCCTCGTCGTGGTAGTAAGGGCGGTAGACATGCGCTCGCCGTTGCTGTGCGTCGGGGCAACTGCCGAGTGGCAGTGCTCGCGGTTGCCGGGAAAATGCAACCATCAAAGCGTCCGCTTAAGCACGTACAAATGTTTTTGCATAAGCCATTTAAGCACATACTGCACTGGCACGCTTAGATAGTGTGCACTTCGTTCAGCTACTAAGCACGTACTATGATGAACTGCTTGCACCTTTCCTGACGCACGCCGCTACTACCACACGACGAATGCTGTAGAGACTTCACACATGTGGACCCACAACCGATACTCTCTAAGCAGTATTCGCACCCATGCCTCTACTACCACACTTCCCGACGCATGACTCTCACGTGCCCGTGGTGACACACGCTCGTAACTCTAAAGACTTCACAACCGTGACTCTCTGAGTGAGTCTACGGATGCATGCCCCTGCCACCACACATTTGTGCATCCACAGAGTTGATACCAGTGCCTCTATAATTCCAACGCCAGTGCCTGTAGAGCCTGGTGTTCCGTGCCTCACATGTCTATTAAGATGCTATAGCGAACAAAAAAACCACAGCCAAGCGGCACGAATCTTGATGCTAAAATCAGACCGTCGAACATTACAGACGGTTCCACCATTTCCATCTCTCCCACCTCCACTACTCTCTTGCTTCCTCTCTTCCACAGTAAATCTTGAAACATTCCGCACTCACACAAGGAAACGCGAAATAGGCTTTAGCATCGACTGTAATAAGGAATCGACTGACCACAATAGTGGTCAGCCAAAAATTTCAGCCCAAAGCATGACAACACACACAACAGAAAAAAAAACAAGGAGCGGGAATCTTGAGACAGAGATCAATGGTTCAAAAATCGACTGACCCAAATACATTTTTCAGCGAGTTGACCTATAGCTAAAGTGACTTTGCTATGTGACTTGTGTAAATCCGATGATGTGTTTCAATTCTAAAACACGAAACCTTTGTAAAGGTTTGATGGTACAACTAATAATGTAATTAAAGACAACGAGTGCATGTTCGAAACAAACGAGTCCTACTGCATTTCAGAACGTAAATGCATTTGTTCCATAGTAAATACTTCAACTTCCACGAAAAACGGCTGGACTTTTTTTCCGGGTGCGATCAGAGAAGCGTGTGGTCTATCTCGTTTCAGCAAAGATTCTTCAGTCAAGCTCGACTGAGTGGCAGCCACGCCGTTGCTGCCACCAAAGATGTACACATGATGTCGTTGATGTGGCGTGTTACCGTCGATGAAGATGTGCAGCTCCCTGTACCACTAATTGGTGGCATGTAGCTTGCAGCCGGCATCCTTGAGGGGAGGGGAGGCAGGGGCGCCTCAAACCGCAGCACGTTGAGAGCATGCATGACAGACAGTCTCAGCTTCAAATCGAGCTGAGCACACCAAAGCCCAACGATCAGCACACACTCCATCTCCCGAGCATCGAATTCTTCTCCCAGCCGTGTGTCGGTGACGTCCAGAATCTTCCCTCTTCCATACGAGCTCCAGACCCACTGAGCCAGGTGGACCACATCTTCATCATCATCATCTTCTTCTTGTTGTTGAACCACCACCATGGGCCGTCTGCCGCAGGCGATCTCCAAGAGGACAACGCCGAAGCTGTAAATATCTGACTCGGCGTTGGCCCTGCCAGTGATCATGCATTCTGGATCCATGTATCCCATTGTGCAGGTGTGTGCCGTGGTGAGCGAACCTCGGCTGTGTTTGACCAGCCTGGCGAGACCGAAGTCGCCGAGCTTGGTGTTGAAGGACGCATCCAGCATGATGTTGCTTGGCTTGACGTCCCTATGCAGGATGCACTGCTCCCACTCCTGATGTAGGTAGAGAAGCGCGGATCCTAACCCGAGCACAATCTCATGTCTGAAGATATAAACATATACAACATTAATCATCATCTGCTGAGGGCTAATGAAGCAATGCGATACTCCCTTTTTTTTTATTTACTCCATGTATTAGCTTTGGTCAAAGTCAAGTTTTATAAACTTTGACAAAATTTATAGACATAAATATTAACATATACAATAACAAATTAATACCATTAGATTCATTACTGAATGTATTTTCACATCATATAGATTTGTTACGGTAAATATTTATATTGTTTACTATAAACTTGGTCAAACTTTATGAAGTTTGATTTCAGTCAACTTTAATATGCAGAGTAAATAAAAACGGAGTGAGTAGTAATATGCAGAGTGAGGTGCTTCTTCTCTGGTGGGCGACCTAACCGACCATGGAAGAATGGCATTATTGGCAGCGTAGAGATGCCTGTCGAGGCTGCCGTTGGGCATCAAGTCGTAGGCGAGAAGCAACTCACGGCCTCCATGGCACCAGCCGATAAGCTGCACGAGGTTCTTGTGGCGAAGCCGGCTTATGACCCTCACCTCAGAGGCATGCTCCTTCCTCCCCTGCTTGGAGCCCTTGGAGACTCTTTTGATGGCCACGTGAAGGTCCAGTTCCTTGAGGAATCCTTTGTACACCGAGCCGAAGCCCCCTTGTCCTAGCTTCTTATCGTCGGAAAAGTTGTCGGTGGCCATGGCCAAGTCGCTGTAGCAAAACCGCTTGGGCGCGGTTCCTTTCTTGAAGTCTTCTTCCATGCTCTGATTGTCATCAAAGAAGCCGGCCTCTGATAGCCCTTGCTCCGTTGCTCAGTGATGGTTTTCGGCCCGGTTTCGCCGTAGGAGGAGACAGATCAAAGTGACGAAAACGAGCAAAAACAACATAGAACCTACAGAGATGCCGATCAGAAGCCTGGTTCTGTTCCGAGGAGGCGAAGATTCTGTGAAAGAATTCCAAGCAGAATGACACTGGATTAGCATGCGTCTCGCTGGTTCAATTCAAACATGCGCAACATGTGACTAGACCAACACAGAAGTGAACACTAACCTCCGTGAGGCAACAACGACTTTGTTAAGTTCTGGTGCCCGCACCCGTAGTTTTCACCGTACTCAACTTTGAGCATGTCGCGGTACATCTTGTAGTAGCGGGCCCGGTCCTTGGCCAGCGGGGTCGCGTAGCCCTTGCCGCACTCCGCCGAGCCGTTGAAGATGTTGGTGGTCATGCCGTAGCCGGGGAGCATCCCCGCGTCGACATCTTGGGCAAAAGGAGTCCAGCCATCGGTCATCACGGCGTGACACGATGGTTTGGGCGCCTGAGGCGTCATCCAACATCAGATTGCCGTCTTGAACGCCACGACGGGGTTCGTGGACACCAGGTCCGGGTTGTCTAGGAGGTCCAGCCCCAACGCCTCCCCGGCTTGTCGATAGTTGAAGTCGCTGTGACAATGAACTGTGTAATTGCTAGGATTGCTAAATCTCAGTCGACTGAGAGTCAATTATGTTTGTGATATCTTACGTGAAAATCCATGCAAATTTTCTTCTTTATTTTGTCTATCTTCTTTTTATATTTGTGTTACTTGACTGAGACTTGTTTATGTCTCGGTCAACTGAGATCTAGCCACACCTACTTACTAATATGAAACTCACACTAGATTCATGTCCAAAAAAGAATAGATAAACGATATGATGTATAGTTCGTATTATAATATTAAAATATATGTATGTAATAAAGCGGGGCAAAAGCCTGTTTCATGCTTCTTACTAGGTCAGCTGTACTAGGCCTCGTCCGTAGTAGCGCATGATCACTGGATTTTGCTCTTTCACGAAGCAGTAACCTGACGTCATAGCCCGATAGCATGTCATGCCGTGGATTCTCTCGCGACAGAAAAAAAAAAGGTTACACCCCTCGATCCATATTGACTGTTGCTGAGTTAGTCCAATCTTAATACAAAGTTGTACTAACTCAAAGACAAATGAAATAGATCGAAGGTAGTAGTGAAAGCATAAGCGTCATCTTGCATCATACCAACGGTTTCGTGGGAGGTCTGCCCGAAGAAGGCGGCGAGCTCCCATCTGCGGGTCTTGTCGTCGCTGGCATTGCCGAAGGCAGGGAATTTGCTCACGGCCTTGACGAATGCGTTCTAGGTGTAGAACGCGCCGCCCTCGCAGCTGCCTTTGTTGCGGTTGCTCATCATGGCGTCGAACTTCTCCCGGGTGATGATCGACGGCACGCCGGCCTCCTGCTGCCCGCCGGCACCCGCGAGCAACGCCGCGCAGCCGGCGAAAGCGAGGAGCCCGAAGACCCTCATGTTCGCGCGTGAGGCTTGAGCCGAGCGAGAACAGTGTGGTTTTATCGCAATCACAAGGCTGTGAAGCTTTTGTTTTTGTGTTTGGAGGTGTTAGAGTATATAGGCATATCTTTGTATATTGTAGACTATGAATTGTAATCATCTTCTGCCTTATCTCTAGAAGAGGCTTCTTGCCCTCCAAGCCTTGTACTCTATATAAACCGTCCGAAAGGCTCAATACAACATCCATCATATTCCGCACCAAATCCCTCTCTCCCTTCTAACATGGTATCAGTTTCCGGGTTCTAAACCCTAGCAGCCGCCGCTTCCGCACCCGCGCGCTGCCTCTGGGGCGGTCGGCCTCCATGACCGCCGCCGGGGCCGCGCCGCCCGTACCTAGGGTTCGTCCGCCGGCCGTGTTGGTCGGCTGCCCTAGAGAGTCTTTTTTCCGAGCCCTTGCTCCGGGTTTTTTCGTTCTCTCGCCTGTCGTTTTGATCGTCGTTTTTATTTTTGGTTTTTCGATCTAATCTTAATCGGTTTGCGTCGCCCGCCGCCGCCGTCGACCCCCGTGCGCCTCTACTCCAACACCGGCGCGACAGGCCGGCCTCTTCACCGACCCGGCAGCCACGCGCGCCGAGGCGGCTGTCAGGGCCCTTCGCCGTCCGTGCGTCGGCCCTCCTGTCGCCCTGCACCGGCCATCACCGCCATGCTCCCGAGTTCAGCGCGCCCCACCACCGATCGAGCAACGGGCTGCCGCTGCGTCGCCCGTCGGGCCGCAGCGCCGCCGCCCTGTGGTTCTCCCCATGGCTGCAACGATCCGCACCGCCACTGCGTCGCCCCTTCGGGCCGTAGTGCCATGACACGTGGTCCACACCGCCGTTCCGAGACCGTTCCCGTGGTTGCACCACCTCGTGCGCTGCCGCTGCGTCGCCCCTTCGGCCGTAGTGTCGCGGCCCGCGGTCAACCGCCGCACCAAGGCCGTCCCCGAGGCAGCACCGACCCTCACGCTGCCGCTGCGTCGCCCTGTCGGGCCGTAGCGAGCGTGGCACGTGATCCCTGCAACCGCCCTGAGGTCTTCCCAGCCGTCGCCCCGACCTGCTCGCCGCCGTTGTGTCGCCCCTCGAGCCGTAACGCTGCGGCCCACGATCCACCGCCGTCCACGCGCGTTGACTTCCACGTGATATGTGTCGCGCCGTCTCCCTTAGCGCGGGAACGTCACCGTCCGCGCCGGTCTTCGTCATGCTGTCGGGTTCATTATCGCCTACTTCGAGCACCGCCGCCGCGCTTCTTCTCTAGCCGCCGCTGCCGCCTCCTTAGGCCGCCGCCGCCGCTGCTCTTCTTCCGCGGCTCCACGGCGACTACCTCGACACCGGCTACCCCGACCCAACATCGACCACGGCGTTCTTTGCACGGCTACACCATCCTACGCTCTCGGCTACCTCGACATCGGCACAAAGGGCTATCTTCCGCTTGAGCAACTCGTCGGCTTCTTCTACAGTCAACGCGTCCGCGATGCGACACCGTCCACGACGCTACTGCTATGACAGCGGGGGGATGTCAGCCTGTCGGCTGCTATTCTCACCAGTCTGACCGTCCGTGATGCTCCTGTTGTCTGTGCCGCTACCGCTACGACTGCAGGGGATGTTAGAGTATATAGGCATATCTTTGTATATGGTAGATTATGATTTGTAACCTTATCTCTAAGAGAGGCTTCTTACCCTCCAAGCCTTGTGCTCTATATAAACCGCCCGAGAGGCTCAATGCAACATCCATTATATTCCGCACCAAATCCCTCTCCCTTCTAACAAGAGGAAAGCAAGGTCGTGGTCAGGAACTCTCATCCTAGGCCTGGACCCTGCACGCCCGTGGAATCGTGGTCCATACGCTGCGAACACTGCACCGGTTGATACGGCAAAGGAAATTCCATTTCCCCTGGGCGTACGGGAATGTTTTGTGGCTGGTCTTGGGCAGAAGACTTAGACTAGGCCATTGTTTGGCCACCTACGAGGCATCGACAGCGCATTGCATCGAGTACCATCAGCTCGTTACTACTACCTCTGTCCTATAATATAAAAGCGTTTTCGACACTACGTATATACGCTAGTGTCGAAAACGCTTTTTATATTATAGGACGGAGGGAGTCGTTTGGCGTCATTGGTAGTATTTCCCTTTGCATAGCCCCAGAATTTTTGATTCAGACTCTCTTTTCTTCCTCACTGGGACACCGACCTTGACATCGATCAAATACCGCACAATACCATAGAACACCGTCGTGTTGTTCTCGCCGTTGTCGTTGTTGCTGCAAGCATCGCTACGCAAATCCACTTGTCCGGCACCAATTGGTTGTAGACGTGTGCATCCCCATCAGTGCAGAGTCATATTACCTCCGTCTCAAATTATTTGTCTTAAATTTGTCTAAATCATGTATCTAACACTAAAACGTGTCTAGACATAAGCAAGTAATTCGAGACGAGGAGTATTATTAAGCCCCTCACATTGCATCCTCTGTGTGTGATGAAGGAATCGCCTACTTTATAAATTACGTGTGATGGTTCGTAGGTCGCCCACTAGAGAACAAACGTGTGTGATATCATGCGGACGGGTTGCATGGACGATTGTGTTTGTGTGTTGTACAACTGCACATGGTATGAGAGGCTAACTGTCTGCGATACTCAGGGGGTTAAACACATTTTAATCATCGAGATGTTGGCATGCATCTCACACATTTTATAAACTAGTAAAAGGCATGTGCCATGCACGCATATAGAATCCAAAGAAGGTTCCAACTCCGAGATCCCTCTAGTCATACTTTTCTATTTTGGGCACCGTGTTCACGCCTTGCGTTCGTGCATGTGTCGTATCTCACTTGTACTCATTCTCTCTTCTTCTATCAATAAAAAAATACACTAGGGTTTCAAAAAACTACCGGGTTTTTTTTTGCTAATAACTACCAATTTTGAGGTCCGCTGTTTCAAAAAACCCAAATGACTTAGTGTTTAAATTTTAAACTGTTTGTTTGACACCTGCGGCCCACCCGTCAGGTCCACATGGCATACAAGTCAACACCGTTAGGTTGACTATTCATTGGTTATGACAGGTGGGGCCCAAATATTTATAAAAAGCAATTGAGTACCTATATTTTTCAAAAAAAGTAATCAGGTCCTGTAATTTCCTTAAAAAAGCAACCAAGTCCTTGTAAATCAGGTCCCTGGGCCGATCCAGCTCGACCTCTCTCCCGCAACCGGCCGCTGTCCTCTCCCTAGAATCGCCTTCCACTCCCCTCCATTCCCTCCCCAGCCGGTGACCTGAAGAGGCTGAGCTCCAGGACATTGACTAGGGGTGCGCGGCCGGCGGCTCCCCGTGGCGCGGTCAGCAGTAGGGCCTCAGACCGCTCATGTCCAGCAGCATGTGGCGGCTCCCCATTGGTGCGGCCACTAGCACGCAGCGGCTCCCTACAGAGCCCCATACTCTCAAAGTAGGGGCAGCGAGTGGCCGGTGGGCGCAATAGGTGGCGGCAACGAGCGGCCACACCAGGGGTGGCGAGGAGCCGACGATAGCAGCAGGTGGCGGCGCACGAGCACCGACATGCGTAGCTTTGTGCGCGCTCTTCCCTTGGCCCTGTTCGTCTATAGCAACCAGCGAAGGTCGCCTAACTTGGGTAGGATGCTTCCCCTGGACATGGTCATTCTGCCGGGAGAGGGGGAAGGCGGGCTGCCCAGCAGCGGCATCGCTCTAGCGACCGGACGGCCGACCAAGGTGGTGAGCGTGCGCGTCGAGCCCAAGGTCCTCCATGGCTGGGGGCGAGCGGCGTGAGGCAGAAAGAGAGATAGAGGAAGAAGAAGACAAGGTAAGTAAGAGAGATAACGGCGTTGACATTTTATGCCACGTCAGCTCCGACGAGTGGGCCATCCTTGTCATAATCACGGTCAATTTTAAAGCACTTGGTCATTTGGGGGTTTTGAAACAGTCGACCCAAAGTTGGTAGTTATCAGCGAAAATATAAAACCAGTAGTTTTTTGAAAACCTAGCCCGAACGGTAGTAGTTTTATGCTATTTACTCGAATTAAAGGGAGGAATAGGAGGGGTTTCCATCATATGTATGTATGTTTCCCTTGTCTAAGTAAGGAGGGGTTTCCATCATATGGATGTATGTTTCCCTTATCTAAGTAGGGCATGGCTATAACTCACTTATAGCGAGGTAACCTTCCGACTCGTTGAACCCACCCAAGCGTATGGGCCGGCCCAGTGCACGGGAGGCCACTGCCTCTTTTTTTTCATGTTTTCCATTTTTTACTTCCGTTTATACTTACGAATATTCTAAATAAATATTTTACATAAAATGTTAAAAAAGTGCAAGCATTTTAAAAATGTTAAATGTACATAAAGAAAAAGTTTCTACTGTATACTAAAAATGTATACAAAAAAATATAACATGTGTACAAAAAATTGATCATGTATTTAAAAAATATTAAACCAAGCATTTGAAATTTTTTTAAAACAAGTATTCAAAAAATATTAGACAAGCATTTAAAATTTGTTAAATGTGTATACAAAAATGTTGATCATGTATTAAAAAACTTTTAAACTTGTCTTTGCAAAATTTTAATCAAGCATATGAAAAATGTTAAATGTGTAAAGAAAAAATATTGACCATATATTCAAAAAATATTAATCAAGCATTTGAACAAATGTTAAATGTATGTAGTTAAAGTGTTGACCATGTATTGAAAAAATGTTAAACTTGTATTTCAAAAACAAAATTAAGGATTTGAAAAAAGAAAGTGTACAATGTGTACATAAAAAAACGTTGACCTATTAAAAATGTTATGGGGTATTTATAAAATGTTAATCCAGCATTTAAAAATTGTTACGTGTATATTTGAAAAAATGTTGACCATATATTCAATAAATCTTAATCTTGTACTTGAAAAATATTAAACATGTATATTAGAATAAAGTTTATTAGATATATACCGAAAATGTGTATAGAAAAACAATGAGGACCTGAGATAAAACAAAAGAAAATCAATGAAAAACGAGAATGTATGTACTTACGAATATTCTAAATAAATATATTACAAAATATTTTACATAAAACATTAAGAAAATGCTAAGCAAGCATTTGAAAAATGTTAAATGTACATAGAGAAAGAGTTCCTAATGTATACAAAAAAATATAACATGTGTAAAAAAATCGATCATGTATTTAAAAAATATTAATCCAAGCATTTGAAATTTTTGAAAAACAAGTATTTAAAAAATGTTAGACAAGCATTTAAAAATTGTTAAATGTGTATACCAAAATGTTGACCATGTATTAAAAAACATTTAAACTTGTCTTTGCAAAATTTTAATCAAGCATATGAAAAATGTTTAATGTGTACAGCAAAAATATTGACCATATATTCAAAAAATATTAATCAAGCATTTGAACAAATGTTAAATGTATGTAGTTAGAGTGTTGACCATGTATTGAAAAATGTTAAACTTATATTTCAAAAAATTTAATCAAGGAATTGAAAAAAGAAAGTGTAAAATGTGTACATAAAAAAAATTGACCTAATAAAAAATGTTTGGGGTATTTATAAAATGTTAATCAAGCATTTAAAAATTGTTAACTGTATATTTGAAAAAATGTTGACCATGTATTCAATAAATATTAATCTTGTACTTGAAAAATATTAAACATGTATATTAGAATAAAGTTTATTAGATATAAGCAATGAGAACCTGAGATAAAACAAAAGAAAATCAATGAAAAACGAGAAAAAACAAACAAAAGCAGACAAAACAAAGAGAAGAAAGAAGCTAGTGAAAAACGAAAAAAGAAACAAAGAAAACCTAACAAAATAGAAAAAAAGTAAAATAGAGAAAATAAACGAAGAAAAACGGTGAAAAAAAAACCAATGAAAATCCAACGCTTTTTTTTTAAGAAGGTCGTGACCATTGGCTAGCAGTGCAACGCTACAGCTAGGACAGCGTGGGATTGATTCGTGTGATCCTTTTTCTGTGTATTTATTTTAGTGTGAATGGGCCGGCCCGAAACTATAGACGCGCTTTAGGTGAGACCGAAGGAAGATATAAGCGAGATGTAAGTGAGAGCGTACAAAGGCGAAGAGAAGGAAAACAGTCCTCGCTTAGGTGGTTGGGCTGCAGGCCCATGAGAATGGAAGGGAAGCAGGAAAAAAATAGAAACATAAGTGGTTGGGCTGCGGCCTGGAAAAGAATTTAAGAAACAAAGAAAATTGTAAAAACCAAACTCCTCACAACCCCAACAAAATCGCAAAAATCGAACGCGCCAATGCCCATGGCCCTATTGCGGTTGTGGCCACGACGCTCGCTGCACCCTACTATGATTGTGGCCATGACGCTCGCAGCACTTAATCCAAGCACACTACGGCCCTCCCCATCGCGACAACTCCAACATCTTGGGAACTCTACCCTGACACCGCAAATCACCACCGCAATGAATGCAATTGCGACGCCGTGTCGACAAACTTTCGGCTGCCGACAAAAATTGTCGTCGCCACCATGTCAGCCGCTCAACATCCATCGAAACCCATGGCGGAATGAACCCTACAGAAAACAGAGGGGTGGTGGCGGAGCAGTGTACTCCTTAGCCCAATGCTGGAACCAATGAAGAACTTGACTCCGAGCAGTCGAAGACGCTCGAATCGACAGCCGAGACAAAGAAACAATACTGAATCACTTGCAGGGCGGAGTGCGAGACGGGGTAGGAAAAGATGGGGGGTTGGCGTTAGTGGAGCAAGGAAGGGGGATATAGGGAACGTTCGCTCAGTCGACAGTTAGCGCGAACAATTTCTGCTGTGAACAAACACTGACCCTCATATTATTCGCAAAAAAAAAAAACACTGACCTCATACAGCTTGAGAAAGGAATCACGAAGTTCGTGGCATGCCTAGATTTTTCATATCAAGGAAGGATGCATCTCAAAGCTTTATCACATGCTATCACATTATGTGAAGATCCACTATTTCAATCAGGACAGTAACCACAAAGAAGGTAATGCAAATTGTGTGTAATGCAAACAATACAAAGAAGTTAATGCAAACTGTGTGTAATGCAAACAATACAAAGAGGTAACTGCAGCTCCCTCCACATTTTCACATCCGGGCTTGGGACCGGCAAAGGCAGTGTTAAACCACAACAAACAAAACATACAACACCAACCATTCAAGCAAAGCATTCAGGACACACCATCAAGAAAAGCATACAGCACACACCATCAAGCAAGCATACAGCACACACCATCAAGCAAATGCATTATTAATTCAAACACACACACACAGTCGGTCACACAGAGAGTCACAGTCACACACAGATTCAGTCACACACACACAGTAAGAGTCACACAAAGTCAGTCACAGTCACACACAGTCAGTCACACACACAAGAGACAGAAAGGGCACAGACAGAAAGCTAATACTACAAGCAAGACCCATGATGTAAGTTGTTTGGCATGCAGTACCTTCCAGGAATAACTTTTGCTATTTCTGCTCATTTATTCCCAAATACAGTACCTGATGGCATTAATCAGTGCATGTTCCTCCTCAGTAGTCCAAGCATCGTTCCATATGTTTGGATTCAGATGATTATGCCACCTAAGATGTTTTGAATGAATTCAAAAATCAGCTTCGTATTAACAACTAAGATGTTTTGAATGAATTCAAAAATCAGCTTCATATTAACAACTGCATCACCTAGACCAAATGTGTTTCCCCCGATAGCAGCCATAACTTGATTTGAAGAATAGAGCAACCGTCTGAAGAAAGAAGAAAAAAATAGTTAGCAAGGACTGCGAATAGAGAAAGAGACGCCAAGAAATAACAAGTTACTCAAGGCAATTACCTGTTCATTAGCGATCGGGGGAAGTCCACCAAAGTAAACACGCTGACAATGCCGAGTAACCTAAGAAAAGAGTGGTCAGACATATGCATCACAGAACAAGAAAAATCTCAAGCACAAAGCAAAAAATCGAGCATACCTACTGTGTCATGGCTGTGGCTGCATAGCGAGTGGATTGATGCAAAGGAAAGAAAGAATTAGAAAGTAATAACAAAACATTGAATTGAATAATAAAGAAGCATAATAGATCACAGGTGGGTTCATCACCAAATAAACTGCAAATCAGAGTGAATCTGGTCGCGTTGTGATGACATAATGGACTATCCATGATTTGAGTACTAGCTACACTGAATCATAAAAGGAGCACAGTAGTCACCTGTCCTAGAGCGGATAAATTGAACATGTTCGGGAGCATGTTCGGAAACATCCCAGGATCAGCAGTAGGAAGTTCTGGTAGCTGACCTGCAATGCATCAACATAGAATTGTTACCAATGTGTTTACCTTGCACATAGGGGAAAAATGCATTTCAGCAAACCATATAAAAATAAAACAATCAAAAGAAATACCTTGCAATGCGACCATTTTGTTAGTCCATACTTGTTTACAAGGTCAATAATTCTGTCATCTTCCTGTAGAAAAAAGATCATAAATATAACTATAAAATGTGTAAAATCTTTTTTTTCTCTAGCAAAGTCAGGAGTGCAATGACAAACAAACCTCTTGAGTCCAAGGACCTTTGATGAGTTCAGTGTTAAAGAACCTTCTGCCATGGATGTAAACATTGCACCTCTGTCCTATCCGGAAATAATTATAATTCAGCTGCGTAGGTAGATACTGACACAATATGTGAGCTCACCACACTTGCATATATAGAACAACATCCAAAGAAGCATGGTATTACTATATAACTAGCTAAAATGTGGGATATGCATAAATATTGTGTACAAACTTGAAAGGAGTTAAATTCGAGAGGGGTTACCATACAAACACAGACAGGTTGATGAGTGATCCACGGCTTCAGTTCAAACACAAGAAGCACACCATCAAAACCATAACAAATCAAATTAGCCATCATGAAAACCTCCATCCACCCTGGATTCTACATATACATCATTCTGAGCACAAACATCATACTTGTGGCAGGAAAATATACAGCAATGCATTGAAGAGTGTCCAAAGGGCAATGATACTACCCAACTACAGAGGTATGTAGGTCATAAAATTACATGCCCATGACCTTATAGAAATTTCCATGCATTATCAGGTGCCAATAGGTAGTTATGGAGCGCTTGCACAATGACACACAGTCACAGTCAACACACACACACACACACACAGAGTCACATCAATACACAGTCAGTCATAAAATGACACACAGACACAGTCAACACACACGCACACACACAATGGAGCGCTTGCACACAAGAAACACACACAATCAGTCACACAGACACAATGGAGTGCTTGCACACAAGAAACAGACATAGATAGGATGAAACTAATCAAAGACATGAGAAAAAGTAAACTCTTTGTTCAAGCTTCCCATTCAAAACCTTCGACTCTGCATTATTTTAGTTCTTCAATTCCAAACCTCTCTCTGCATTACCCAACTACAAGCCAGGAGGCCACTACTGCTATATAAACAAAGACAAGTGACAAGTGTAAGAGAGCCAGAGAGCAAATTAGGAGGTACCTTTTTCTTTATCACCAAATTTCAGAGTCTGCACGTACCAAAATTGTATTTTGTGTCACAAGATGAACCTAAAGAACTCACCAGGAAAATATTCAAATTAACAGATCAAGTGAATCATGGAGAACATCATGTAGAATAGCAGTCCAACAAATCCAAAGCAATTCAAGTATATATGTAGATAATCACAGCTCATGTACATGCAAACCTTTCCCTCCCATAAGGTGATAAATTTGCAAGCTGAAGATCAAAATTCGATTACCTTAGTTGGTAAAACAGAAAGCGATAGGAACCCTGAGCAGTCCTTGGCATACTATCAGCATACTATCAGAATTATCGGTCCTGGAAAGAGCAACATACTATCAGCATGAATACATAATCTTGTGAAGTGAACAAGGAAAACATGGCTAAATAAGCGTTTTGGGACTACAGACATTAGCATCACAAAATGTAGAAAACATAAATATACCTGCGCTGTAAGCAAACCCCACCCATCAGTGTCCTTAGCAACACAAGGAAGAGCAAATGTGACATTTTTCTATATCCTGCCTGAAATACTTAGAAAAGCATTATTCCAGTGAATGGACAGCAGTAATACAAAAAAAGAATATGATATCCACATAAGACATAACATATCACAAAAAATGTTTTGTCAAACACCACGGTATACATGATTATTATGATAAGAAAAAAAGGAACAAAAACAGGGAAAAGGATGCTGTGATGAGTGAGTGAGATATACAAGATAGGCATGAGATGCATTGGATGCCAAATCGGCCACACAAAGGAGTGTAAGACAAGCAAATGAGTGTTACAAGAGTCAAACTTTTCTGCTCAGCCTATCATCATCTATCAGCAGGAGAGAAGCCTGACCAGCGCACATCTCTGGATCGCTGCCTGCTCGAAACGGCCTAAATGGTTTGCATCCCTGAACACATCCCCATATATGGGGAGACGACATTGGAACACAAGCAAAGCATGAATAAGAAACCAATTGGACAGACCATATAAGCAGTAACACAATCAGAATCACCCCATCCAAGCAGTCAAACATAGTCACACACAGATAATGCAGCACTTGCACACATGAAACAGACAAAGAAACATCATAGATAGGGGCACATCACACACACAGTCAGACACACACAATGGATCGCTTGCACACAAGAAACACACAAAGAAACAGACATAGATAAGGGTACAAACAGAGCTAATACATGCAAGGCCGAAGTAAACTTAGAAAGCTATAAAGAAGTTCAAGAAACTGAATGAGTAAACTGATTTCTGTAGAGGGAAGAGGGTAATTCAGATCTTCATTCCTGAAAACAGGAAGCTAGTTAGATCATCATCACTACCCACAAGTTTGTAGGCACAGAGACGCATGCTTATTCTTGTCACAAAGTCTAGGCAAAGCAAGAAAAGCATTATTTCAGTGACTGGACAGCAGTAATTGATATCATATCTCATGCATAATTGAGTCAGTGAACCTCAAAAGGGAACAAAGAACAGTAGAAATGTATTGTCGAACACCATGGTAAACGATTATGATAAGAAAAATTGACAGCATGAATGTTCATGCACACGCAAAAGAAATACCACTTACAAACAAAACCTACTTGCGTTGAACATAAAATAAATTAAAAAAATAGCAAATTTACACTATATTAGGTCACAACCAGGTTATAAACAAGCATAGCATAAAATCTATATGCAATCCAAATCCTAATCACGCCCAGGCTTCCCAAGTGCATGGCTTACATAGCGACAAATACCAGCATTCTTGATATTTTAACCAATGAGTACAAAATTTGCTCCAAGTTGATGCCATAAAATTTAACAGGACAAACAAAAGGGACATGAGCAACATTGATAGAAAACATGTGATGAAGGTGCTTTCACAGATAAATAAATTCTGGAAGTTATGCTCATAGCAGAATTATATGCGCAGGTGTGCAATGACAAAATTCTGGAGTAATGCTATGCAATCAGAACGAAGTCTAAGGGGCTAGCAGCAATTCATCTAGTGCACTCCTATATGAAAATGGAAATAGCGACAGAAGGAATAAAAGAAGGAAACCTTGTCCTACAGTAGCAGCAGCAGGTGTTCAATTAGTCAAGCAGCAAGCCACATGATGTGCACTCTTTTAAAACTTTCTGCTATGCCTGCCTGCTCGAAATGGCACACCTGAACACACATCGGCATATATGGGAACATAAACAGAGCATGATAGGAAGTAACCAACCAATTGAATTGAAAAGAACAGAAATTAACACCCATCAGAACAATATCACCCCTGCATCTAGCCTGACGAAAGTGAAACAAGCTAGCTGGTACAATCAGAATCGACATAGGAACCAGAGGATCTAGGCTAACACGAACAAGCTAGCCGTTTGAGATCAGACAACAACCGACGAACAACGCAGGAGCCTAGGAACCGATCTGAACTAGCACGCCAAACTGACACCGTCTCTCCATCTACGGCCGGAACCCAACTTCAAAACCAAGACCCGACCGTTCCTGTAACGCTCGCGGCGACACGAACACGAAACGCGGGATCCAAAGCGTCTCTCAGATAACAGAAGCGCACGCAGAAATTTCTCAATCGCGAACCAGACGGGAGACCCTCGACGAGACGGGCCAAGAACACGCAAGCGCATCGGGTCGACGGCGAGGACGAGCAAAACGAAAACGGACGACGGCGAGGACGAGCAGAACCAAATCAGAAGCGACTCTAAACCGACGACGGCGGGGAAGCGCAAAATCAACTCGGAAGCGACTCTAAACTGACGAAATGAGCACGAGCAAAATCAAATCGGGCGCGGTTCTAGACGGACGACGGCGAGAACGAGCAAAATCAAATCAGGCTGGATTCTCTATCTATCTAAACCGGCGACGGCAACGACGAGCAAAATCAAATCCGGACGCGATTCTAGACGGGCAAATCGATCGAGGAGGACGAGCAAGATGAAACCCGGCTCGAGGAGGGCAGACGCACGGCCCGGACGAAGGGTGGAGGAGCAGCGGACCGCCGGAGCGCGGCGGGGAGGTCGGAGGAGAGAGGCACCGCCCGGACCAAGAGGAGGAGGAGCGGACCGGGCGGAGCGCGGCGGGGAGGTCGGAGGAGAGAGGCACCGCCCGGACCAAGAGGAGGAGGAGCGGACCGGGCGGAGCGCGGCGAGGAGGCGAGAGGCGCGGCGCAGAGGAAGAGAGGAGGAGGAGGAGCGGACCGGCCAAAGGGCGCGGCTTTATAGCCGGGGCAGAGGCGATGGCGGCAGCCGGAGCCTTGTCCTTCGCCCAGTGCGCGTGGCGTGGCGGCGGAAATAAAAGGAAAGTGGAGCTGTGGGTTCGTGATGGATGGAAGGATCCGGAGCGGGGTCGGCTGCTGTGCGGTGCTTCCGTCTCGAATTGGGGGCGGACAAGGGAATTTCTTACCCTTGCGATGCCCGTCCACGCCGTGTCTTGGAAATGTTTTTTTGTCTTCTCAAAAAGAAAAATGTATTCTTTAGTATAGGCCATGGCATACCATACCATATTAGGTCATCTCAAACGGGCTGACCATGAAATGGATATGTATCTATCTTGAGCCAGACGTGGACATTGATATGAAGCCGGTCGTCCAACCATGTCCGTGTACATTTCAAACCGTATTTAAACAAACCGAACGAAATACATGCAAATTGAACGATTTTTTATCTAGATCGGACGAATGTTTTACATTTCTGGCATATTTCATTAAATAAAAGCGATCAAATCTAAATTTGGTCTAAATCTAAGGTGGCGCGCGTCCTCCGGGTCCTTATTCTTCTCATCCGTGCCCATGTCGGGCAGCCGCGTCCATGTCCGACAGCCAGCTGAGCCACGCAGAGTGAAAGTGCGTCCGCCGATGAGTAAGAGTAGAACATGGGACACGGATCGGCTCAGGGGACTTGAGGCCTCGCTGTTTCCCACACCCTACTGCTCCTCGTCGGAGTCTGCAGCCTGTGCGTCACCGGTTCACGTGAGATCGATGGTGGACATGGACGGACATGCCTTGTCGTGGAATTGGCACCCTCGAAACTTTATTGGCGGCACGAAGGGTGCACAGCTGCCGACATTCTCGTCCGCGACCGCCTGCACTGCCTCCACGTCCGACTGTGTCGCGGCCGCATTGTAGGTGGCATGTGCACGCGCAGCCTTGTGCAACACCCTTTGCTCGGTGACGGAGTTGGGGTTCTCCATGGCCATGGCCGCCTCGGCCTCCTCGCTCACGAGCTGGCCGTAGATTTGGCCTTCTGTCAGCCGATGCTGCTTGAGGGAGAAGTTTTACCATGTTCCTCCTGCACTTGCCGGAACCCTGACATCGACTATGGTGTCGCTTGCTACTCTGCCATGGCATCCTTGAAGTGCGCATGCGCATGCTCCATGATCAAGCCGGCAAGGAACAGGGCGGGCAGGGGCGTCGACTCGTCGTCGGAGGCTGTCTCCATCGTCGGGTCATCGTCGGAGACCTCTGAGGAGTAGGTCGTCATGCCGACCTCTATTCGCCTCACAGGGCAACCCCGCAAGCTGGCCGCAAGGGTGGCCAGCTCGTGCTTTTGCTCCGTCGAGAGGTGAAGGAAATATGCCCTAAAGGCAATAATAAAGTATTATATATTTCCTTATATCATGATAAATGTTTATTATTCATGCTTGAATTGTATTAACCGGAAACATAATACATGTGTGAATACATAGACAAACAGAGTGTCACTAGTATGCCTCTACTTGACTAGCTCGTTAATTAAAGATGGTTATGTTTCCTAGCCATAGAAATGAGTTGTCATTTGATTAACGAGATCACCTCATTAGGAGAATGACGTGATTGACTTGACCCATTCCGTTAGCTTAGCACTCGATCGTTTAGTATGTTGCTATTGCTTTCTTCATGACTTATACATGTTCCTATGACTATGAGATTATGCAACTCTCGTTTACCGGAGGAACACTTTGTGTGCTACCAAACGTCACAACGTAAATGGGTGATTATAAAGGTGCTCTACAGGTGTCTCCAAAGGTACTTGTTGGGTTGGCGTATTTCGAGATTAGGATTTGTCACTCCAATTGTCGGAGAGGTATCTCTAGGCCCACTCGGTAATGCACATCACTATAAGCCTTGCAAGCATTGTGACTAATGAGTTAGTTGCGGGATGATGTGTTACGGAACGATTAAAGAGACTTGCCGGCAACGAGATTGAACTAGGTATCGAGATACCGACGATCGAATATCGGGCAAGTAACATACCGATGACAAGGGAACAACGTATGTTGTTATGCGGTCTGACCGATAAAGATCTTCGTAGAATATGTAGGAGCCAATATGGGCATCCAGGTCCCGCTATTGGTTATTGACCGGAGACGTGTCTCGGTCATGTATACATAGTTCTCGAACCCGTAGGGTCCGCACGCTTAACGTTACGATGACAATTTTATTGAGTTTTGATGTACCAAAGGAGTTCGGAGTCCCGGATGAGATCGGGGATATGACGAGGAGTCTCGAAATGGTCGATACGTAAAGATCGATATATTGGACGACTATATTCGGACTTCGGAAAGGTTCCGAGTGATTCGGGTATTTTTCGGAGTACCGGAGAGTTACGAGAATTCGTATTGGGCCTTAATGGGCCATACGGGAAAGGAGAGAAAGGCCTCAAAAGGTGGCCGCACCCCTCCCCATGGTCTGGTCCGAATTGGACTAGGGAAGGGGGGCGCACCCTTCCTTCTTTCTCCTTCCCCCTTCCCCTCTCCTACTCCCACAAGGAAAGGAGGAGTCCTACTCCCGGTGGGAGTAGGACTCCCCCCTATGGCGCGCCTCTCCCCTTGGCCGGCTGCCTCCCCCTTGCTCCTTTATATACGGGGGCAGGGGGCACCCCAGAGACACAACAATTGATCCTTGAGATCTCTTAGCCGTGTGCGGTGCCCCCTCCACCATATTACACCTCGATAATACCGTTGCGGAGCTTAGGCGAAGCCCTGCGTCGGTGGAACATCATCATCGTCACCACGCCGTCGTGCTGACGAAACTCTCCCTCAACACTCGGCTGGATCGGAGTTCGAGGGACGTCATCGAGCTGAACGTGTGTAGAACTCGGAGGTGCCGTACGTTCAATACTTGATCGATCGGACCGTGAAGACGTACAACTACATCAACCGCGTTGTGATAACGCTTCCGCTGTCGGTCTACGAGGGTATGTGGACAACACTCTCCCCTCTTGTTGCTATGCATCACCATGATCTTGCGTGTGCGTAGGAAATTTTTTGAAATTACTACGTTCCCCAACAGTGGCATCCGAGCCTGGTTTTATGCGTTGATGCTATGCACGAGTAGAACACAAGTGAGTTGTGGGCGATATAAGTCATACTGCTTACCAACATGTCATACTTTGGTTCAGTGGTATTGTGAGATGAAGCGGCCCGGACCGACATTACGCGTACGCTTACGCGAGACTGGTTTCACCGTTGCGAGCACTCGTTGCTTAAAGGTGACCGGCGGGTGTCTGTCTCTCTCACTTTAGTTGAACCGAGTGTGGCTACGCCCGGTCCTTGCGAAGGTTAAAACAGCACCAACTTGACAAACTATCGTTGTGGTTTTGATGCGTAGGTAATAACGGTTCTTGCTAAGCCCGTAGCAGCCACGTAAAACATGCAACAACAAAGTAGAGGACGTCTAACTTGTTTTTGCAGGGCATGTTGTGATGAGATATGGTCAAGACATGATGTGATAAAATATGTTGTATGAGATGATCATGTTTTGTAACCGAGTTATCGGCAACTGGCAGGAGCCATATGGTTGTCGCTTTATTGTATGAGATGCAATCGCCATGTAATAGTTTTACTTTATCACTAAGCGGTAGCAATAGTCGTAAAAGCAATAAGTTGGCGAGACGACAACGATGCTACGATGGAGATCAAGGTGTCGCGCCGGTGACGATGGTGATCATGACGGTGCTTCGGAGATGGAGATCACAAGCACAAGATGATGGCCATATCATATCACTTATATTGATTGCATGTGATGTTAATCCTTTATGCATCTTATCTTGCTTTGTTTGACGGTAGCATTATAAGATGATCCTTCACTAAATTATCAAAGTATAAGTGTTCTCCCTGAGTATGCACCGTTGCGAAAGTTCTTCGTGCTGAGACACCACGTGATGATCGGATGTGATAGGCTCTACGTTCAAATACAACGGGTGCAAAACAGTTGCACATGCGGAATACTCAGGTAAACTTGACGAGCCTAGCATGTAACAGATATGGCCTCGGAACACGGAGACCGAAAGGTCGAGCGTGAATCATATAGTAGATATGATCAACATAGTGATGTTCACCATTGAAACTACTCCATCTCACGTGATGATCGGACATGATTTAGTTGATATGGATCACGTGATCACTTAGAGGATTAGAGGGATGTCTATCTAAGTGGGAGTTCTTAAGTAATATGATTAACTGAACTTAAATTTATCATGAACTTAGTCCTGATAGTATTTTGCTAATTATGTTATAGATCAATAGCTCGCGTTGTTGCTTCCCTATGTTTATTTTTGATATGTTCCTAGAGAAAAAAAATTATGTTGAAAGATGTTAGTAGCAAAGATGCGGATTGGATCCGTGATCTGAGGATTATCCTCATTGCTGCACAGAAAATTATGTCCTTGATGCACCGCTGAGTGACAGACCTATTGCAGGAGCAGATACAGACGTTATGAACGTTTGGCTAGCTCAATATGATGACTACTTGATAGTTTAGTGCTCCATGCTTAACGGCTTAGAATCGGGACTTCAAAGACGTTTTGAACGTCATGGACCATATGAGATGTTCCAGGAGTTGAAGTTAATATTTCTAGCAAATACCCGAGTTGAGAGATATGAAATCTTCAACAAGTTCTATAGCTAAAAGATGGAGGAGAATCGCTCAACTAGTGAGCATGTGCTCAGATTGTCTGGGTACTACAATCGCTTGAATCAAGTGGGAGTTTATCTTCCAGATAAAATAGTGATTGACATAATTCTCTAGTCACCATCACCAAGTTAGTAGAACTTCGTGATGAACTATAGTATGCAAGGGATGACGAAAGTAATTCCCGAGATCTCCGTGATGCTGAAATCGACGAAGGTAGAAATCAAGAAAAACATCAAGTGTTGATAGTTGACGAGACCACTAGTTTCAAGAAAAGGGCAAAGGGAAGAAGGGGAACTTCAAAAAGAACGGCAAGCAAGTTGCTACTCAAGTGAAGAAGCTCAAGTCTGTACCTAAGCCTGAGACTAAGCGCTTCTACTGCAAAGGGACTGGTCACTGGAAGCGGAACTACCCCAACTATTTGGTGGATAAGAAGGATGGCAAAGTGAACAAAAGTATATTGGATATACATGTTATTGATGTGTACTTTACTAGTGTTTATAGCAACCCCTCGGTATTTGATACTGGTTCACTTGCTAAGAGTAGTAACTCGAAACGAGAGTTGCAGAATAAATAGAGACTAGTAAAAGGCGAGGTGACGATGTGTGTTGGAAGTAGTTCCAAGATTGATATGATCATCATCGCACACTCCCTATACTTTCAAGATTAGTGTTGAAACTAAATAAGTGTTATTTGGTGTTTGCGTTGAGCATGAATATGATTTGATCATGTTTTTTGCAATACGGTTATTCATTTAAGTTAGAGAACAATTGTTGTTCTGTTTACATGAATAAAAACCTTCTATGGTCATACACACCAACGAAAATGGTTTGTTGGATCTCGATCGTAGTGATACACATAATCATAATATTGAAGCCAAAAGATGCAAAGTTAATAATGATAGTGCAACTTATTTGTGGCACTGCCGTTTAGGTCATATTGGTGTAAAGCGCATGAAGAAACTCCATACTGATGGGATTTTGGAATCACTTGATTATGAATCACTTGATGCTTGCGATCCGTGCCTCATGGGCAAGATGACTAAAACGCCATTCTCCGGAACTATGGAGAGAGCAACAGATTTGTTGGAAATCATACATACAGATGTATGTGGCCCGATGAATATTGAGGCTCGTAGCAGGTATCATTATTTTCTGACCTTCACAGATGATTTGAGCAGTTATGGGTATATCTACTTGATGAAACACAAGTCTGAAACATTTGAAAAGTTCAAAGAATTTCAGAGTGAAGTGGAGAATCATCGTAACAAGAAAATAAAAGTTTCTACGATATGATCGCAGAGGTAAAATATTTGAGTTACGAGTTTGGCCTTCAGTTAAAACAAAGTGAAATAGTTTCATTACTCACGCCACCTGGAACACCACGGCATAATGGTGTGTCCGAACGTCATAACCGTACTTTATTGGATATAGTGCAATCTATGATGTCTCTTACCAATTTACCACTATCGTTTTGGGGTTATGCATTAGAGACAGCTACATTCACGTTAAATAGGGCACCATCAAAATCCGTTGAGACGACGCCTTATGAACTATGGTTTGGCAAGAAACCAAAGTTGTCGTTTCTTAAAGTTTGGGTTGCGATGCTTATGTGAAAAAGTTTCATCCTGATAAGCTCAAACCCAAATCGGAGAAATGTGTCTTCATAGGATACCCAAAGGAGACAGTTGGGTACACCTTCTATCACAGATCCGAAGGCAAGACATTCGTTGCTAAGAATGGATCCTTTCTAGAGAAGGAGTTTCTCTCGAAAGAAGTGAGTGGGAGAAAAGTAGAACTTGATGAGGTAACTGTACCTGCTCCCTTATTGGAAAGTAGTTCATCACAGAAATCTGTTCCTGTGACTCCTACACCAATTAGTGAGGAAGTTAATGATGATGATCATGAAACTTCAGATCAAGTTACTACCAAACCTCGTAGGTAAACCAGAGTAAGATCCGCACCAGAGTGGTACGGTAATCCTGTTCTGGGGGTTATGTTACTAGACCATGACGAACCTACGAACTATGAGGAAGCGATGGTGAGCCCAGATTCCGCAAAATGGCTTGAGGCCATGAAATCTGAGATGAGATCCATGTATGAGAACAAAGTGGACTTTGGTTGACTTGCCCGATGATCGGCAAGCAATTGAGAATAAATGGATCGTCAAGAGGAAGACGGACGCTGATAGTAGTGTTACTATCTACAAAGCTAGAATTGTCAGAAAAAGGTTTTTGACAAAGTTTAAGGTGTTGACTACGATGAGAGTTTCTCACTCGTATCTATGCTTAAGTCTGTCCGAATCATGTTAGCAATTGCCGCATTTTATGAAATCTGGTAAATGGATAAACAAAACTGCATTCCTTAATGGATTTATTAAAGAAGAGTTGTATATGATGCAACCAGAAGGTTTTGTCAATCCTAAAGGTGCTAACAAAATATGCAAGCTCCAGCGATCCATCTGTGGACTGGTGCAAGCATCTCGGAGTTGGAATATACGCTTTGATAAGTTGATCAAAGGATATAGTTTTATACAGACTTGCGATGAAGCCTGTATTTACAAGAAAGTGAGTGGGAGCACTACAACATTTCTGATAAGTATATGTGAATGACATATTGTTGATCGGAAATAATGTAGAATTATTCTGCAAAGCATAAAGGAGTGTTTGAAAGGAGTTTTTCAAAGAAAGACCTCGGTGAACCTGCTTACATATTGAGCATCAAGATCTATAGCGATAGATGAAGACGCTTGATAACTTTTTCAATGAGTACATACCTTAACAAGATTTTGAAGTAGTTCAAAATAGAACAGTCAAAGAAAGAGTTCTTGCCTGTGTTACAAGGTGTGAAATTGAGTAAAGACTCAAAGCCCGACCACAACAAAAGATAGAAAGAGAATGAAAGTCATTCCCTATGCCTTGGCCATAGGTTCTATAAAGTATGCCATGCTATGTACCAGATCTATTGTATACCCTACACTGATTTTGGCAAGGGAGTACAATAGTGATCTAGGAGTAGATCACTGGACAGCGGTCAAAATTATCCTTAGTGGAATAAGGATATGTTTCTCGATTATGGAAGTGACAAAAGGTTCGTCGTAAAGGGTTACGTCGATGCAAGTTTTGACACTAAATCTAGATGACTCTAAGTCTCGGTCTAGATACATATTGAAAGTGGGAGCAATTAGCTAGAGTAGCTCCGTGCAGAGCATTGTAGACATAGAAATTTGCAAAATACTTACGGATCTGAATGTGACAGACCCATTGACTAAAATTATCTCACAATCAAAACATGATCACACCTTAGTACTCTTTGGGTGTTAATCACATAGCGAGGTGAACTAGATTATTGACTCTAGTAAACCCTTTGAGTGTTGGTCATATAGAGATGTGAACTATGGGTGTTAATCACATGGTGATATGAATTATTGATGTTAAATCACATGGCGATGTGAACTAGATTATTGACTCTAGTGCAAGTATTATATATTTCCTTATATCATGACAAATGTTTATTATTCATGCTTGAATTGTATTAACCGGAAACATAATACATGTGTGAATACATAGACAAACAGAGTGTCACTAGTATGCCTCTACTTGACTAGCTCGTTAATCAAAGATGGTTATGTTTCCTAGCCATAGACATGAGTTGTCATTTGATTAACGAGATCACCTCATTAGGAGAATGACGTGATTGACTTGACCCATTCCGTTAGCTTAGCACTCGATCGTTTAGTATGTTGCTATTGCTTTCTTCATGACTTATACATGTTCCTATGACTATGAGATTATGCAACTCCCGTTTACCGGAGGAACACTTTGTGTGCTACCAAACGTCACAACGTAAATGGGTGATTATAAAGGTGCTCTACAGGTGTCTCCAAAGGTACTTGTTGGGTTGGCGTATTTCGAGATTAGGATTTGTCACTTCAATTGTCGGAGAGGTATCTCTAGGCCCACTCGGTAATGCACATCACTATAAGCCTTGCAAGCATTGTGACTAATGAGTTAGTTGCGGGATGATGTGTTACGGAACGATTAAAGAGACTTGCCGGCAACGAGATTGAACTAGGTATCGAGATACCGACGATCGAATCTCGGGCAAGTAACATACCGATGACAAAGGGAACAACGTATGTTGTTATGCGGTCTGACCGATAAAGATCTTTGTAGAATATGTGGGAGCCAATATGGGCATCCAGGTCCCGCTATTGGTTATTGACCGGAGACGTGTCCCAGTCATGTCTACATAGTTCTCGAACCCGTAGGGTCCGCACGCTTAACGTTACGATGACAGTTTTATTGAGTTTTGATGTACCGAAGGAGTTCGGAGTCCCGGATGAGATCGGGGATATGACGAGGAGTCTCGAAATGGTCGAGACGTAAAGATCGATATATTGGACGACTATATTCGGACTTCGGAAAGGTTCCGAGTGATTCGGGTATTTTTCGGAGTACCGGAGAGTTACGAGAATTCGTATTGGGCCTTAATGGGCCATACGGGAAAGGAGAGAAAGGCCTCAAAAGGTGGCCGCACCCCTCCCCATGGTCTGGTCCGAATTGGACTAGGGAAGGGGGGCGCACCCTTCCTTCTTTCTCCTTCCCCCTTCCCTTCTCCTACTCCCACAAGGAAAGGAGGAGTCCTACTCCCGGTGGGAGTAGGACTCCCCCCTATGGCGCGCCTCTCCCCTTGGCCGGCTGCCTCCCCCTTGCTCCTTTATATACGGGGCAGGGGGCACCCCAGAGACACAACAATTGATCCTTGAGATCTCTTAGCCGTGTGCGGTGCCCTCTCCACCATATTACACCTCGATAATACCGTTGCGGAGCTTAGGCGAAGCCCTGCCTCGGTGGAACATCATCATCGTCACCACGCCGTCATGCTGACGAAACTCTCCCTCAACACTCGGCTGGATCGGAGTTCGAGGGACGTCATCGAGCTGAACGTGTGTAGAACTCGGAGGTGCCGTATGTTCGGTACTTGATCGGTCGGATCGTGAAGACGTACGACTACATCAACCGCGTTGTGATAACGCTTCCGCTGTCGGTCTACGAGGGTACGTGGACAACACTCTCCCTCTCGTTGCTATGCATCACCATGATCTTGCGTGTGCGTAGGAAATTTTTTGAAATTACTACGTTCCCCAACAATGGTATCAGAGCTTGGTTTTATGCGTTGATGCTATGCACGAGTAGAACACAAGTGAGTTGTGGGCGATATAAGTCATACAACAAAAATGAGAGGTCGCGTTCGCTCTAGGAAGACATGAATGCAGCGCTCGTGCTTTGGAACGGCTTGAGCAATGGCAACCGCTTTACACGGGAGAGATTTTCGGGTCGGTCCAGGGTCTCATTCGTGTATGTGGCAGAAATCCCGCAAAGCCCCTGGTTTTTCCTCTAGTTTGCGGGAAAACAGACATCCAGACCGGTCCGCGGACATATGGGATGTCGCGTTGGATGTCAAAATGGGTCCAGACAGCTCAGTCCGGACGAAAGCGAACAGTTTGAGGGTCAACTTTGGGGATGCCTTTATTCCTAAAAAAGGATGCTGGAGTACCCACCTTCTTGGGCCTTCACGGGCGAGGAGGCCCTCCGTGCGTCCGTTTTCAGGTGGTGTTTCGCAGGGACCTTGTGACGCCCCCGATTTGACCGTACACTAATCATGCAAGCAAATGTGTACGATCAAGATCAGGGACTCACGGGAAGATATCACAACACAACTCTACAACATAAATAAGTCATACAAGCATCATAATACAAGCCAGGGGCCTCGAGGGCTCGAATACAAGTGCTCGATCATAGACGAGTCAGCGGAAGCAACAATATCTAAGTACAGACATAAGTTAAACAAGTTTGCCTTAAGAAGGCTAGCACAAAAGTAGCAACGATCGAAAAGGCAAGGCCTCCTGCCTGGGACCTCCTAACTACTGCTCGAAGCCGAACTCCATGTAGAATCATCCTCGGGATCTCTAGCTCCTGGACTCCAGCATCTGGCTGCGACAACCAGGTAGAATGGAAAGGGGGAAAAGAAGGAAAAAGCAACCGTGAGTACTCATCCAAAGTACTCGCAAGCAAGGATCTACACTACATATGTATGGGTATATGTGTAAAGGGCCATATTGGTGGACTGAACTGCAGAATGCCAGAATAAGATGGGGATAGCTAGTCCTGTCGAAGACTACGCTTCTGGCAGCCTCCATCTTGCAGCATGTAGAAGAGAGTAGATTGGAGTCCTCCAAGTAGCATCGCATAGCATAATCCTACCCGGCGATCCCCTCCTCGTCGCCCTGTTGGAGAGCGATCACCGGGTTATATCTAGCACTTGGAAGGGTGTGTTTTATTAAGTATCCAGTTCTAGTTGTCATAAGGTCAAGGTACAACTCCGGGTCATCCTTTTACCGAGGGACACGGCTATTCGAATAGATAAACTTCCCTACAGGGGTGCACCACATAACCCAACACGCTCGATCCCATTTGGCCGGACACACTTTTCTGGGTCATGCCCGGCCTCGTAAGATCAACACGTCGCAGCCCCACCTAGGCACAACAGAGAGGTCAGCACGCCGGTCTAAATCCTATGGCGCAGGGGTCTGGGCCCATCACCCATTGCACACCTGCACGTTGCGAACGCGGCCGAAAGCAGACCTAGCCTAGTAGGCGTTCCAGTCCAATCCGGCGCGCGCCACTCAGTCGCTGACGTCACGAAGGCTTCGGCTGATACCACGACATCGAGTGCCCATAACTGTTCCCGCGTAGTTGGTTAGTGCGTATAGACCAAATGGCCAGACTCAGATCAAATACCAAGATCTCGTTAAGCGTGTTAAGTATCCGCGAACGCCGACCAGGGCCAGGCCCACCTCTCTCCTAGGTGGTCTCAACCTGCCCTGTCACTCTGCCACAAAGTAACAGTCGGGGGCCGTCAGGAACCCAGGCCCACCTCTACCGGGATGGAGCCACCTGTCCTTTCAGCCCCCTCATCAGAATCACTTGCGGGTACTCAACGAGCCGACCCGACTTTAGTCACCACATGTGTCATGTATATAAAGTATATAGTATATACCCGTGATCACCTCCCGAAGTGATCACGGCCCGGTAGTATAGCATGGCAGACGGACAAGAGTGTAGGGCCACTGATGGAACACTAGCATCCTATACTAAGCAGTAGGATAGCAGGTAAGGGTAACAACTGTAGCAATAATGACAGGCTATGCATCAGCATAGGATTAACCAAAAGCAGTAACATGCTACACTACTCTAATGCAAGCAGTATAGAGAAGGAATAGGCAATATCTGGTGATCAAGGGGGGGCTTGCCTGGTTGCTCTGGCATGAAGGAGGGATCGTCAACACTGTAGTCGAACTGGGGGTCGCCGGCAGTCTCGGGGTCTACCGGAAAGAAGTAACAGAGGGGGAACACAATAAATAACAGAGCAATCAAAGCATCACAAAGCGTAGCATGGCAATACGCGGTGCTAGAGGTGACCTAACGCAGTAGTAGGTGATACCCGCGAAGTGGGGGAAACATCCGGGAACGTATTCCCGGTGTTCTGCGTTTTCGGACAAATGAACCGGAGGGATAAAGTTGCGTGTTTGCTATGCTAGGGATGTGTGGCAGACGAACGGACTGCGTATTTGGATTCGTCTCGTCGTTCTGAGCAACTTTCATGTAGAAAGTATTTTCATCTGAGCTACGGTTTATTTTATATGATTTTCTGAAGTTTTAAATTATTTTTAGAATTTATTTAATTAATTTAATTCAACATTATCCAATTAGTGTATGCTGACGTCAGCATGACGTCAGCAGTCAACGGAGGCGTTGACTGGTCAACTGACGTGTGGGTCCAGTGGGACCCACCTGTCATACACTATTAGGTTGATTAGGGTTTAGGTTAAACTAAATACTGTTTAATTAAACTAACAGGTTAATTAGAATTAACTTAATTAATTTAGTTAATTAATTAATTAATTAAATTATTATTATTTTATTTTATTGTTTTAAATTGCCTTTTTTTAAACACGTTCTGGGGGTGCGGCCCCACATGTCATAGGGCCGGGGGCACTGGCCCAGTGGTAAGTGGCCCTGGCCATAGCGGGCACGGGCGCACGGGCGCTAGCCCGACTAGGCACTGGCCCAAGCCAGCCACGGCGAGGCTCGCCGGCCGGAGCAGCAACATGCAGCGGCTGCGGCGGAGCGGATGGTGCGGCGGCGCGGGCGAGCGCCGGCGTGAGGGCACGGGGAGGAGGAGGACCGGGGTCCTCACCTGCGTTCGTGAGCAGGGGCGGCGAGGCTCGGTGGAGCCTTTGCGGAGGAGGACGAGGATGCGTCGTCGGCGAGGAGGAGACGAGGAGGACGAGGCGACGGGCGGTGGTGGGGTCCGGTGAGGAGGAGGCCGTGGCACGGGCGCGAGGGAGGGGGGGTTGTCGCCGGCGGGTGGCTCGTCCACCGCAGCAGGGTCGCCGGGCGGCGCGGGACTCGAGCACGGAGCCAGGGCGTTGGCAGGGCGCAGGGCGAGGCGGGGAGGCGACGCCGACGAGGTGGTGGTGAGCGGCGACGGTGCGGCGTCGGGGCTTGGGGTGCCGCGGGGTCGAGCCCCCGATCCAGCTCGTGTCGAGGGGGCGGGCGCTGTGCGGGAGGAGTCGGAGAGGCGGGCGATGGCGTCGGGCGGCGCGGCTGGGGCCGGGCCGGGGATGGGCGCCTGCGGCGGAGGCACGGGATCGGGCTCCTCCCCGATCCAAGCGAGTGGGGAGGAAGAGAGTGGGGGTCGTGGGGGATCTGGGGGAGACGGGGATAGGGTTCGGTCGGGTGTGGCCTATAGGCCAGGGGAGCGGGGGAGTGAGGGGATGGGCTGACGGTTGGGCCGGCCAGGCGGCCTGGTGGCCTGCTAGGCCGAAGCCCAGTGAGGGGGGGTTTTCCTTTTCCTTTTATCTTTTGTTTTGTTCTCTGGCTTTATTCTTTTTCTTTTATTTATTTTACTTTTTTATTTTAATTTTATTTCCCAAATTGTTTTAGTTTTGCAAAATATTCAATTAGCCCCTAAAATAGTAACATTAATTATACCACTGCCACAATAACTTTGGCGCCTAGCTAAAATAGTTTATTATTTTATAAAATATAATAGGGTTATAATTATTTGTTTTTGCTGCTGTTTTAATCACTATAGGGTATTTAGTTATTTTATAAAGATGTTGTTTCTCCACCAATATTGTCCATGATTTATTTGTCACATTAAGAACATTTTAGTTTGACTTTAGAAAACTTTAATTGTTTTGACTTTAATTCAATTTTGAATTTGAATCGGTTTTGATCTAACACGAGATTAACAACAGTAACCGTGGTGACGTGGCATCATTAACATGTGATTACTGTAGCCTAATTATCCGGGCGTCACAGACCTTTTGGGAGCTCTCCGCATCATCCGATCTGCCCGGACGCATGCACTGTGACGCCCCCGATTCAATCATACACTAATCATACACACAAATGTGTACGATCAAGATCAGGGACTCATGGGAAGATATCACAACACAAGTCTAGACACAAATAAAATAATGCAAACTTTATATTACAAGCCAGGCGCCTCGAGGGCTCGAATACATAAACTCGAATACACAAGAGTCAGCGGAAGCAACAATATCTGAGTACAGACATAAGTTAGACAAGTTTGCCTTAAGAAAGCTAGCACAAAACAGCGACACTGATCGAAAAGTCTAAGGCCTCCTGCCAGTTGGGAGCCTCCTAACTACTCCTGGTCGTCGGCGGTCTCCATGTAGTAGCAGGCTCCGTCGGGTTAGTAGTAGTAGTCGTCGGCGGTGGCATCTGGTTCCTGGGATCCGTCATCTGATCACAACAACCGGGTATAGGGAAAAAGAGGTAGCAAAGCAACAGTGTGTACTCATCCAAAGTACTCACAAGACTTACATTAGAACTATGCTAAGTATGCATCAGTATCAAAGGAATGAGTTGTATATGTGGACTGAATTGCAGAATGCCAGAGGAGAAGGGAAAGTCTAGCCTATCAAAGGCTAGCATCTTCAAGCATCTTGCAGCATTTAGAAAAGTACAAAATAGCATATTAAATTAACAAGTATGTTGTAACATTAGCGCCCAAAGATCCTTTCTCGACTCCCTACAAGAAAGCAATCCGGAGCCATTGAAAGGATCGATATGGTTGACTAGAGGGGGGGTTTGAATAGGTAACTAACATTCTTTTTACTTTTCTTGACCAAATTAAACTTAGCATCAAAATAGGTTGTCTAGATGTGCAACTAGGTGAGCAACCTATATGATGCAACAACAACAAGCACACAAGCAAGTAAGGGATACAACATAATATAAGCTTGCACAAGTAAAGGTAAGAGATAACCAAGAGTGGAGCCAGAGGGCGTTGTGCTGCAGCAGCAGCACCTCCTCGGCAACTCATCAGGAGGCGCCGCTGGGCTGCTCTACGAGATTGCATATGGGTATGTATGCACCGAAGCTAGCTTGGGTTCCACCGGAAGACAATACACACATACAGTAGAGCTGCTGGACCGACTCACAGGAGATTAGCTAGCTACATACTAGATGGATTTTCGCCGGATTGGAAAACGCTTTGACTCTCACCCGGAGAGGTGCTCGTGTGCCCGCCGCGTACAACTGGAGCTTGAGAAGCACCTCGACATGTCCATGAGCAACCTCGATCGACAGTGTGCACGAAGATGGGGTATCAGAGTCGAGCCTGGACGTGGATTCATCCGCATCAGCCGGTAGGGCCGTGCACGAGGTCGCCCATGGACATCCTTCGCTCGCCCCAGGACGCACTAGTGACCCTTCAGTGGTGACGACCACAAACTGCAACGCTTCTTCTTTTAACCTGCTGCGCAAAACCGCTCATCAGAGGCACCAGGACGTTCGGCGGGCTGCTGGGTATGGCCTCGGTGTCGAAGAAGGGCACGTCGTAGACCTGTTGTGCGGCCCTCGACGCCACCGTCCGAAAATATAGCAGGCGCACGACATGTGTTTGATAAAATGCCAAGAAAAACCATGCCACGTCATCAACAAAACCACTCAAAGCGGTATGAGGGACTAAACATATCCGGTTTAAAAAGTTGGGGGACTAAGGTTTGCTGAGTTTTGGAGTTGAAGGACCATTTCCATGCTTTGGAAAAAATTAAGGGATGAAAAATATACTTATCCTGAAAATTAACCCTTGCCCACCTGGGACAAACTCACTTTTTTTTGCCAGATAGTGGGACATTATTTTTTCTGGTTGTACTTTAATTTTGTGGTTTGCCAAATTTTAGCATGCAAACTGTGGCAAAATTTCCTATATATGAACCGAATTGCCGCATATTCTTGTCTAATATACACCCTTTACTTATTTTGCCGCATATGTACCCAGCATAATTTGACCCCAAAAAATGGGAACCAAATAGGTTCCAGTAAAATGTCTTCCCAGCTGAATCCAGGAACCGGTTATGTTTTTTTTTTGAAACTTCAGAGCTTTTATTGAATCAAAGAAGTGTTACATCATCCACTAATTATAAGCCCTTTACAATGAAAGCCGGCGGCTCATCAATCCACACCCAAGGTAGAGCCGACACCACTTGCCTAGCTAAAACATGAGCGACAGAGTTTGTCTCCCTAGGGCAGTGAACAAAAGACACTGAAGTATAGCCTATAGTAAGTACCAAAGAATCCGAATAGATCGCCGCTGCGCACGATGCCGTAAAGCCTCTGTTCATGGTATTAATCACCTCAAGGCAGTCTAACTCCACAATGAGCTTGCTAATTCCCATCTGCTGCGCCAACAGGATGCCATGTCGTAGTGCATATGCTTCTGCCGTCCCTGCATCAACAACATGCTCTAGCCTTTCGTTTGAAGCCGCGATGAAACCACCTTTGTAATCCCGTAAAGCAGCTCCTACAGCACCCTGGAGAGCATCTGCATGGAAGACTGCATCTACATCCCATTGTTTGTTGATCCTATGACTGACTCCAAATTTGAGTTTCTTCAGCACTTTTGCGTTCAAAATAAAGAACTTGGCAAAGCCAACATCTTGCTCACTGCCCTCATAATTTTTCAATACCAGTTTTTTTAGATGGGTATCAAGGCCTTTGACTGGATCTAGTGGGTCATACTGACGTGCATTTTTCGTACCTATCTTCAAGTATTTCTCCCACTGGAAAAGTAAAGAAGAGGCATGTTAAAGTAAATATTAACTAGACTAGATTATATATCCAATTATTGTCTCTGCAGAATCAAATATTTATTTTGACATTTAAAAGAAAGCAAGGATGAGTATACTCACAATGACATGAAGCTTTTCCAAGCACGGGAAGCATCTTAAGACGTGAATAACAGCATTCAAATCAGGGACCGGAAACTCGAGAGCCAGAACCTTCACTGTGGCTATCGTATTATTCAAGCTTGTTGGGGTTAAACTCTGAACAAAAGAATGGGCATAAAACAAAATAATGAATATTAAAATGTAATGATGCTGCATGTAAGAGTTAAGATGATTATGTTGTTGCTACCTGGAAGACTACATTAGCAATCTCAGTTTCGGAGATGCGGGGAGACAAAAGGCCCAGTATCTCCAGTTTAGGTGCCTTGATTATCCGAATAGTCTCACGCCCTTCGCGCGGACAAGGTAGTAGCAGCCTTTCAAGGAGAGGGGCGCTTCAATGAACAATTCTCCTTTGGCTGCAAAACAAGCGCAGAGGCTCACACTCCTAAGAGTTGCCGAGCTAATGCGCAAGCAATTCGTATCACGAATTTCCTTCAATTCGAGTGACTCCAACAGACCGCAGGCAGAGAGCACCCCATGGAAGACATCCTGGCAGATGGAAACACGCCGCAGGATGAGCTGCTTGAGCAACGGAAAACTAAGCGAATGAGTGATCTCCTTGGGGAATTCGCAGAAGCCGATTATGGCCACGAGGAGAGTTGGTGCTAAGCGGAGGGGGCAGCGGATAAAGCTTCTCGTGTACATAGTCCAAGAGGTCGAAGCTGATATCGAGCTCCTTAAGGTTTCTGAGGGCTCGGGAGTGGAACCAGTTCTCGATCTGAGCGGCTTCCTCGGCGTGCCTTTTTTTCGCCTTGTGGAGGCGGACGAGGCGGAAGACGAAACGGCGGGCGGGTCCAGACTGGTCGGAGAGGATCCTGGAGACGACGGAGAGGTGCTTGAACTGTTTGGAGCAGAGGTGGTAGGAGGCGTGGAGGTTGAGAGGCGCTGAGCGCCAGAGAGGGCGCCATCTGCGAGCGATGGCCTGCGTGCGGGTGCCGTCTTTGGTGGGGAGGAGGGAGATGATGGTGCCGAGGATGTCATCGGAGAGTTTGCTGATGAGATCCCCGTCGCTGACAAGCTTATCCTCGCGGATCCGCTTCCGTGGCCTGCGGCCGGCGGTTCCGGCGGACGCGAGCCTCTTGGGTGCGGGCGCCGCGGCCTGAGCCTCCGCCTCTGTCTTCCTGACCGCGAGTCTCGTAGCCACCGTACCCTTCATGTCCGGTCGCTGGACAGATGGAGATCCGAGGCGGGAGCAGTGGATTTGGGTGGGTTTTTGGTTCGAGCGATGGCACCGTGGGTGCGGCTCTGCTGGGACGGAATGGGGCGAATGGGTACGAAACGCAGCAGAGCCCTCTCCTGCTCACCTTGTTGGGCTGGACTGGGCCTGGGTGTTTTCCTTTCTGAGGGTTGGCCTGGGTGTTTCTTAACCAAACAAAATTGGTATTTTTAATTTGGCTGTATGGCCGTCATTTTTTATTAAAAAATTGTGATTTCGTCCAAATTACACTCGAGTTTTTTTTCCTTTTTTGTGGGGGAAATAGATTCGATTTCAGATAGCGCTGATACTGATAACATATACTGTATTTTGGTGCGAACATGGATTTACCAGAATCCTTGAAATTATGGTTGCCTATCTAAAAAAGTGTTACCAAAAACAGTGTGAAAATCAGGGTGTTTAGCTAGTGCTTGAATTGCGAACCAACCTATGGTTGGATTGTTAGAGGGACTGTAGTATCCCAAGCCCATCAGGGTTCAAGTTCTGGTGCTCGCATTTATTTTAGGATTTTCGGCGATGCGCATTCAGTGGGAGGAGACATTTCCGTCAACGACGAGATGCCTACGGTGACTTCGTAAATTATAAGATGATATGCCGGCTCAGTCTTTTGGAGGTGCTCATAGAGGTAGGATGTGCGTGTGTGCGTTCATAGGGGTGAGTATATGCGCGCTTTGCGTCTGTACTGTGTTAAAAAAAGCTAGTGTTTGAATTTTTCCTAGTGATTGCGTTTGTATTATTGCATCTATAATTTTTTCGTTTTTTTATGCGTACCAGCTGCAAATCCCGTCCCCATGTCTTATAGATGACGCCACGTGTCTCTCCACGGCATTTACATGGCTAACTTTTTTTTTGCGAGAACACTTGTATTACTCAAATATCAATGTCTTTACAATCATCAAGGGATATACCTAAGACCTCCTCTGGCCCACATCCCAGCCAAGTCATAGTTCGCCCCTCAAATCGAGCAAACCTAGCCAAACTATCACTAGCTTTATTTTGGACTCTCATAATATGAGTAACACAAGTTTGTCTAAGACGCATCAGCAGTCTTATTTCATTAACCAAAGCAGCATAAATTGAACGATCAACTTCGCCAGAGGATACCATAGACACTGCCAAGCTGGAATCCGATTCGATAACAATAGGCAAATCGGAGCGTTGCATAGCCAGCGATAAACCTTCCATGATTGCACCTAGTTCCGCTTCAACCACATCTCTGCAAGAAAATAGCGATCTGCATGCCGAAAAAATAATCCCTCCACTGGAGTTTCGGAGAATCATACTAGTGCCCGCAAGATCACTATCAACAAAAGACCCGTCCGTGTTTAGTTTTACCCAGCCCTCGGCGGGGGGTTGCCACTTACACACTGGGCCAACACTCTGAATCTCCCTCACTTCTCTAGTGTGATCAAAAGTCAGGTATCCCTTACCTTTAGCCACATCCATACCATGGTTTATTTTGATCCCCACTAATTCATCCAAATATTTTCTCAGGAAATTCACGGATACATCCATGTTCGGGGCCAGTTTATGATGTATGATTTCATTCCGCACGTACCAACTTCTCCAGAAAATGAGCAAAACCTTGCACCGATCAAGCTCACTTAGGGAGTCCAGCGCATGGAGAAGCCATTCCCTCCCATTGGGCACAAAGGATTCGATCACCGGCAACCTCCATACCTTCGCCATCTCCTTATACAGATCCCTCCCCCGCCGACATCTCAGAAAAGGGTGGAAATTGTCCTCAATCTCTGTACCGCAAATCGGACAGCCGCTCACAAGCTCAAGCCCTCTTTTGTTCTTGTTCTTCCACGTAGGAAGAGCGTCCGTCGCCAGACGCCATGCAAAGTTACGGATCGTTGGAGGAACTGCACTGTTCCAAATAAGCTTCCAACAACTCCTTCCTCCTGAAGCCGAGTTACTAGACGAGGCTGTGCTCGCTCCGTACAATTCCTGAAACGCAAACTGATATGCCGACTTTATAGAAAAAACTCCATGTCTCCCAGGGGCCCATGCAATCACATCCTCATCCAACCTTGGTGAAGCTCGAATCTTCAAAATCTCATTCACATCAGCCGGCAGAAACTGTTGTAATAGCTCCACTTTCCAAGACCCATTTGCATTAAGCAAATCTGACACGAAGCGAATTCGGCATCTGCCCTGCAACGAGACCGGCTTGAAGGAGAACGGCCTCGGGATCCAGTTGTCCCTCCACACTTTGATATTTCTCCCGTTTCCCACCGTCCAAATCAATCCTCTCTTCAACAGGTCAAGGCCATGACTAATAGCTTGCCACGACGACGATGCGTTCCCTGTGAAGACCGTATCCTCTAGCTTGCCATATGGATAGTACTTTGCCTTAAGAACCTGGGCACATAGACTATCCGGATTGGACAAAAGCTGCCAAGCCTGCCGAGCTAGCAATGCTTGGTTAAATAACCGGAAGTCTCGAAAGCCCACACCTCCCCTGTCTTTTGGTTGGAGAAGATAGTCCCATTTTTTCCAATGAACCTTCCGCTTCCCTTTTGCAGATCCCCAATAAAAATTCCGCACCATTCTCGTCAAATCATCACACACCGAAAACGGAAGTTTGAATACACCCATAATATAAGTAGGTAATGCTTGGGCCACTGATTTAATCAACACCTCTCTACCTGGCTGAGCCAATAGGCCATCCCCCCATTGCATCAGACGTTTTGTTAGGCTGGCTTGAAGGGTCTGAAATTTGCCTTTGGACATTCGGCCATCTGGGGTCGGGAGGCCAAGATACCTTTCATCAAAAGCTGCACTAGTGACCTGCAGGGCATTTCGGACCTGCTCTTGACTTGTGGTTGGGCATGAATTACCAAAGAATATTGAGCATTTATCATAGTTTAGCTTTTGCCCAGTAGCTGCACCATACTCTTGTAGTGCTGCCCTCACACACTCTGCTTGCCTCCTAGAAGCCTCAAAAAACAACAACGCATCGTCAGCGAACAAAAGGTGGGAAATACCCGGGGCTCTTCTACACACTTTCACCGGTGAGAGCTCTCCCCTAGTCACCTTATTTTTCAAAATAGTTGAAAGTCCATCCGCCACAATCAGAAATAAAAATGGTGAGAGTGGGTCGCCTTGCCGAAGGCCACACGACGGTGCAAATGAATCCAAGAGGGTTCCATTGAACTTTACTGAATACCTCACCGATGTAACACACGTCATTACCTCAATCCATCGATGAGAGAAACCCAACTTTTGCATCACCTGACTCAAGTAGACCCAATCCGCTCGATCATATGCTTTTGACAAATCTAGTTTATAAGCATAGAAGCTTTTTGTGGGGTCCTTCTCTTGCTTGATGTAATGAATACACTCAAAGGCTATCATGGCATTATCTGTAATCATCCTTCCTGGGATGAAAGCACTTTGTTCCGGAGAAATGAGGTCATCCAATAAAGGCCTCAACCGGTTAATCAAACACTTAGAGATGACCTTATAAATAACATTACATAAGCTGATAGGCCTGTAATCAGACAACTTTGATGGATTAGCAATTTTAGGGATAAGAACAATAGAAGTTGAGTTTACCCCTTCTGGCATAATGCCTATCTGAAAGAAATCCTTAACCGAAGCAATAACATCATCCTTGAGTGTACTCCAATTTCTCTGGAAAAAACGAGCCGGAAAACCATCCGGTCCCCGGGCCTTCAAAGGGCCAATTTGGAAAAGATCATCTGATATCTCCTTATCAGAAAAAGGAGCAACCAGCCTGGCATTATCATCCTCAGTTACTTTGACCTCCACATGGTCCAGTATTGGAGACGGGTTTATGGTTGGATCAGCCTTAAATATATTTTGGAAATACTCATTTGCCATCTCCCCCATCACCACACTATCTGTATGCACCACCCCAATGCTATCAGTAAGATCCCGAATTTTATTCTTCCTCGCTCTCCACACTGCCTTGCTTGGAAATATTTGGTATTCCTATCGCCTTCTTTCAACCATGTTATTCTTGACCGTTGCAGCCATAACATTTCCTCCTGGTAAAGGAGTTCGTTCATCTTGTCTGTTACAACCCTGATCTCTGCTCTGTCTGCGTTCATGTTCATCAGTTCCTCTAACTGAGTCCGAGACTTTGCTAACTCTCTCCTGATGTTACCAAATTTTTTACTCCATAATCCCAATGAGCTCATGGTCTTGGATAGTGCATCGCGCAACTGAGCCAAGTTCTGAACGCCGCCTACAGCCTCCCATGCTTCCTTTATTATGTCCGGCAACATAGGGTCCCGTTCCCAAAAAAGCTCATATCTTCTGTTGCTCTTCCCTGTCGGACCCGGGTCAGCTGACCCCTTTACCAAAATGGCTATATGATCCGAGCAAGGAGGAGGGATATGAACAACCGACGAGTACGCGAATAAATTCCTCCAATCATTGGATGCCACCGCTCTGTCCAACCGGACTTTGACATTACTTGCACCACTACGTTTATTGTCATATGTGAATGGAACTCCAATAAAGCCTAGATCAACCAACTCACACACCTCCAACACGTCTCTGAAGGCCACCATTTGTGCTTCGGGTCTTGGCGTGGCAGACATGTGCTCAAAGTTCCACAAAGCCTCGGTAAAATCACCGACAACTAACCATGGTCGGTCAATGACCGTTTTCAGGTTTTGTAACGCCGACCACATTGCCGGTCTATTTTCCACTCTGGATTCTCCATACACGCAAGTTACTCTCCATTGCTCAGCATCCGGATGAATTCGCACCAAGGCATCAATGTATCTTTCCTTCTTGTCTAGAATCTGGACGTCATAAGATTCATGCCAATATAGAGCCAGACCACCGCTCATACCATTACTATCCACGCTGCAAAAAACCTTCAAGCCCAACCTCGCTCGGATTCTTTTCAACTTGTCCGCCTTCTGCCTTGTTTCACACAAAAATACCAAAGTGGGGGAATGCGACTGACAAAGAGTCGCCAGCTCTCGAACTGTCCGGGTATTGCCCCCTCCCCGGCAGTTCCAACTTAGGAGATTCATTGGGCTCGGCGGTCCTCCGAGCCGGAGGCCGCCACATTTTTCATTTGATCTTCACCCTCTTCCTCCCCTACTCCTTGCTTCCTCCTCTTGACGGCAGGGTGTTTCCCCGGAGTACTATTTGAAGGGCCCGATACCACTGTCTCCACCGTTTCTCCTCCACTCTCAATCATAAGAACTGTATTATTGACCTTCCCAACCAGATTTGGCACCGGTTGACCCCTCACTGTGATGGTGCCATCTTCACTAACTAACCTCTTGCGGGCTCCCCTGCCATCCTCCCCTAGCAACAATTGATTCCCAACTGATATGTCCATGTCAACTAAACCAAGGTTCCCCTCACCCGCCATGCTCCCTCCCACAACTCCTGCTCCTCCACCTACAACTCCTGCTTCTCCCCCTCTGACCCCTCTACCTCCATCTCCACTTCTTCCCCCTCTGGGAGGGCCATTAAAGGGACCCCCCCTCTCCCAACGCCTATTCTTCCACCACCACCTCCCCTTCCACCTCTAGCACCACCTCCAGCCGGTTCATTTGCCCAATGTAGCCAATCACCCCACTCACAGGAGGCCAAATCATGAGTACCATCCCCGCACTCCTCAAGCACATGGCCCATACAGCCGCAATAGAAGCAGAAGTCCGGCAGTTTTTCATAGCTGACCGGGTACTTCTTCCTCTCTTTGAGCGTGATTGGGACAAACCTAACCAGAGGCTGATTGACATTAACAAACACTTTGACTCGTAGATGATTCGAGGGATTTATCCTACCCTCATTAACGATAACCGTGAACGGTGGATTGCCTACTTTCTTCGCCACCTTCTCTGCTAACTCCTTCTTCCTCGTTAAACCATCCGGTAACCCTTTAACTCTCGCCCATAATGGATACATGTCTAGGGCATACTCGTCCACATTTGTAAATCCATCATACTCCACCAGGATCACCAGATCTCTTCTGAATTGCCACGGCCCCCCGTCCATCACACGCTTCCAGTCACCCAGTCAATGAACCTGAGCCAAAAATAGGTTTGGCCCCTTAATGTTGAAAGTTACGCCTTGCGCACAAGCCCATGCGTTCCTCATAGAATTCAAGAGAGACGCATGGCTAAAGGGCCTCATGGTATGAACCCTAAAAAGCGCGAGCCACCGAACCTCCCTGATCAGATCCTCAACCTCCCCTGATAAATCTAGGTCTTCTTCCTCTTCTTCATGCAAATTCATACCATCAAAAGCATCTTCCAGGGTTGGCCCCGATCCGCGGTGAGCCCAGTCCTCCTCATCATCAACCTCCAGATCACCCTCCTGCAAGCCCTCCGGCGCCGCCGCCGAAGTTTCAACCCCCAAGGTTGCCGCCTGGTAGCTCCCCGATCCATCTCCTTCCTGCCTCTCTGCTCCCGCCTGCATCTTCTCTTTCGCTTCCTTCAGTCCCCCCATCTCCTTATGGCCTTCGCGTTCCTCCATGCAAACGCGTGTCAGCGTGGCGCGGGCGTCTATTGTTCTGCCCGCGATCGAGTTCCGATGAGATCGACGTAGAAACTATGTGGACTCCGGCGGCGCCGTCGGAGGATGGGTAGACCCTAGGGAAACCCTAGAGGAAAAAAAGATATTTGTTAACGATAAAAGAGATAAACATAGACCTTTACATGGCTAACCACCTGACCTAAGTACGCGCTAGCGACCAAGTACATGGCGAATTATATAAGAACATTTACAGCCGTGCAATTTATTGCACATCTACCATTTTACTGTAGCATTTGATTTTTCAACTAGTTGGAAACATTTCAGAAAAAAGTTCATGAATTACAAAAAAAGTCATTGATTTTGAAAAAGGTTCATCAATTTTGAGAAAAACTTCATCAAATTTAAAAAAAATCATCAAATTTGAAAAATAATTCACAGATATTGAGAATAAAGTTCATCAAATTTTGAAAAAGGTTCGCCGATTTAAAAAAAGCTCATCAAATTTTGAAAAAAGTTCACAGATTTTGAAAAAAGTTCATGATTTTTGAAAAAAGTTCATCAATTTTGAAAAAATAATTCATTAAATCCAAAAAAAGTTCATCGATTTTAAAAAAAATTCATCATATTTGAAAAAAGTTCATCAAATTTGAAAAGGTTCATCGATTTTAAAGGAATATTCATCAAATTTGAAAAAAGGCTCGTGCAATTGAAAAAGTTCATCGATGAAACAAGTTCATGAATTTTGAAAAAATAACAGAAAAAGAAAAGGAAAAGGACAGAAGTAACCCGGCCAAAACAATACAACTGGGAAAAAACACAACACATGTTATTTAAAGAAGTACGTATAAAGGAAGGTAAGTATCATTAAGAGAATATATAACTCTGCGGATTGTTTCGCACAAGATCAATGCAATCCTGCTGGAAGCGACTTGCCTACTGCCGCTGTGTGCGACCATACGTGTGACCCGACCATCGCATAGCTGTGGCTCCACACATGCCCTGCTCCAGAATTTCTATGAAAAAAAAACAAAATACACATCCTAATACAGATTCCCTTCTGTAATATTCCCATCATTAAAACAGAAAGCAAAACTGGAGGGAATAATCCAGTCCCCCGCCGTCCCATGAACATATCCACAACATATACAAAAGCGTGCCAAAATGCAAATCTATTGCTCATAGGAGGCATGAGCGACCTATAATCTTTGAGGGCGCACAACAATCAATAGCGACTTCTATTGAATTGAGCAGCAAAGTAATCCGCGTCCCTGATGGCATCTCCAAGACTAGCGTCCTCCATGGCTTCTTCGAGGAGTGGTCCAGGGAACTAGGAGGGTGACGATCAATCTCACACCCCAAAAGTAAGAAACCTGACTCAGTTCTTGTTGGTGAATCTTTCCATTAACTGAGACACGATCCTGAGTGTTGGACAAAAAAAGTAGCATGCTGCACCCTTGTAGAACTTCTACAGAAACCGTGATCACAATCTGCCAAACAACGATGGAAAGTTAGTTCTTTTCCATTTAGAAAAATAAAGCAGTACCATGTAAAGTACCCCCATTTCAAATTTAATTGCATGTGCGGACGTTCTTGTAGGATCTCTGATTTCAGTTCCTGGAAAGCATCCAGTACCGGTTTTTCTATTCCTTTTACAATGCATATAGCTCCTGGAAAGTAATAATTAAATCAAATCCTAATTGATATAGGATCAGCAAGAAACCGAAGTAGATCACAACGATGAAAGGGTACCAAAGCTTGGCATGAAATTTTTATCTAAAGAGGAAGCCTATTTATTTTATAACAACTATGCTAAAACCATGGGTTTTAGCATCAGAAGAAGCAGTGGCCATAAAGTGACAAACTCTGGCCTGAAACAAGATGTGGTTGTGATGCCCGTATGAAGATCAGCCTTAGAAATGGATTTTATTATGTGTATGCATTCAAGGCGTCACATAACCACACTCTTGCTCATGGAATCATGGACCGATACTTGAGATCCCAGAGAAAAGTCATAGAAGCACAGATAGCAAATGCAGAGGTCGCAAAGTCAGTTGGCATTTCAAGTAAAGCAACAATCGGTTTGATGGCCAAAGAAGCAGGTGGAAGTGAAAACCTTGGCTTTAGACCTCAAGATATGAAAAATTGTTTGCACTCAAAGAGAACAATAAAGCGCAGGTAGATGACACAGGGGGATTATTAGAATACATGGAGAAAAAGGTCTCGGAAGATGTCAACTTTTATTATTCAATTCAAGTGGATGAGGATGAGTTGATAACTAATATTTTTTTGGCTGACTCAAAATGGTTTCAGACTATGCAATATTCGGCAATATTCGACGATGTTATATGCTTTGACACCACATACAGAAACTAGATGATGGACGTCCAGTTGGTTTGATTGTCGGGGTGAATAATCACCAGAAAACTATTTTCTTTGGTGCTGCACTTCTCTATGATGAAACCACTGCTAGTTTTGGTTGGGTTTTCAGAACTTTCCTAAAAGTTATGTCAGGAAAACATCCACGTACAATTCTCACCGATGAAGATGCAGCAATGGCGAAGGCAATTCGTGATGTCTTCCCTCACTCTCACCATAGACTTTGTGTGTGGCATATGAATCAAACTGCTTGCAAGCACCTCGCCCGAGTTGTTAATGAATATAAGAAGTTCAATTTTGATTTTCAGCACTATATTTATGATATAGAAGAGGAGGATGAATTTGTAGATGCATGGGATAAAATGATTGACAAGTATGAACTGCATGACAATGAATGGCTGCAAAGGCTATTTGAGAAAAAGGAAAATTGGGCACTAGTGTACGGTAAAAGTACGTTCTTTGCCCACATGAGCACCACCCAAAGAAATGAAAGCATGAATAATGAACTGAAGAGATACATTAGTATTAAATATGAAATGCTTACTTTCTTTGAGCATTTTGAATGGCTAGTTTCGGATAAAAGATGTAAAGAGGTGAAGTATGACTTTAAAGCAACACAGACTACTCCCAGTCGAAGGTTGAATCTAGCTATATGTTAAAACAAGCTGCAACTACATATACTCTAGCAATATTCAAGATGGTTCAAGATCAAGTGCTTCAGACTCTGAACTACGACACAATGCTTTGTGATCAATGTGACATAGAGCTGAAGATTTATGTAGTAAAATTTCATGGCACATAACGTGAACATGTTGTTAGATTCATTCCAAAAGAAGAAAAGGTTAGCTACAATTGCAAAAGGTTTGAGTTTGTTGGAATTCTTTGCTCTCATTGCTTAAAGGTACTTGATATTAACAATATCAAGCATATCCCTGGGGAATATGTCTTGAAAAGATGGACAATTGATGCCAAAGTTCTAGATATAACAAGCAAATGCAACCCGCATGATAACCTAAAAGCAAGAATGTCTAACCGCTACAAGGAACTGCGGAATATTTGTGAAAATAGCTGCTCGTGCCCCTGAGTCAGAAGAGTCATACTATAAGGCTGCTAAGTGTTCAAAGCAACTAGCACAGGATGTGGAGAAATGCTTGAAGATTAGAGCTGATCCAGATTTGGTGAGCAGATTTGGTTCACGCTGATCTAGATTTTGTTAGTGCTGATTCAGATTTGTTTACTGTTGATAAAGATTTGGTTACTGTTGATACTGATTTGGGTACCTCCTGTACTAAAGAAGGCACTCCCTCCGTAAACTAATATAAGACCGTTTAGAATACTAAAGTAGTGATGAAAAGCTCTTATGTTAGTTTACAGAGGGAGTACAAACTATACTAACAATAATTGCCTAGACTATTGTTGAAGAAAGAATGATATTTAGCATTATAGTGGTAGGAGTGAAGATCGCCTCTAGTAGAATTTCAAAACATGATGTGGGGCTTGCAAAACCAAAAGGTATGAAGATCAAGGAGAAGACTGCGAAAGGATCAAAAAGACCCGTTGGTGGATTTGAGAAAGCAACTTCAAAGAAGAAAAAGAACACAAATAATACTATGCAACTAGAGGCATCGTGGCCCCTCAACGGTATAATATTTTGTTACTCAATTAGTATAAAACATTCAATGTGCTAACGTTTCTATATCATTTTCGACAGGGTCCTTTGAAGAAAGCAACTTCAAAGAAGGAAAAAAGCACAAATGATATTATACAACAACAGCCTCATGACCCATCAACGGTAATAATACTATGTCGCTTGTTTCTTATAAAACCTCAACTGTACTAACCTTTCTCTATTATTTCCCTATAGATTTTTTCACGACTCAAACGGCTGCATATCAATTACACTACAATGCTATGCTAAGTGCTTCATGTTGGGAAACGTAGCATGCAATATCAAAAAAAAAATCCTACGCTCACGCAAGATCTATCTAGGAGATGCATAGCAATGAGAGGGGGAGAGTGTGTCCATGTACCCTCGTAGACCGAAAGCGGAAGTGTTTGACAACGCGGTTGATGTAGTCGAACTTCTTCTCGTTCCGACCGATCAAGCACCGAACGTACGGCATCTCTGAGTTCTGCACATGTTCAGCTCGATGATGTCCCTCGAACTCTTGATACAGCAAAGTGTTGAGGGAGAGGTCCGTCAGCACGACGGCATGGTGACGGTGATGACGAAGTGATTCACGCAGGGCTTCGCCTAAGCACTACGACAATATGACCGGAGGCGTAAACTGTGGAGGGGGGCGCCGCACACGGCTAACAATTGTTGGTGTGTGTTCTAGGCGCCCCCTCCCCACGTATATATAGGTGGGAGGGGGAGCTGTCATGGGGCGCCCCAAGTAGGAGGGATCCTACTTGGGCCCCTAGTCCCATTCGCCCCCCTTCCCTTATTACCGAAAGGGGGGAAAGGGAAGAGAGGGGGAGGAAGGAAAGGGGGGGGGGGCGAACCCCCTCCTCCTTCTCCTATTCGGCCTCCTTCCTTAGGGGGCACCCCTTATGGGCTGGCATGCTCCCCTCCTATGGCCCATAAGGCCCATTAATCCCCCGGGGGGTTCCGGTAACCCCCCGGTACTCCGATATGTACCTGGTACACCCTGAATCACTTCCGGTGTCCGAACATCATCGTTCTATATATGAATCTTTACCTCTCGACCATTTCGAGACTCCTCGTCATGTCCGTGATCTCATCCAGAACTCCGAACAACATTCGGTCACCAAATCACATAAGTCATATAATACAAAATCGTCATCGAACGTTAAGCGTGCGGACCCTACGGGTTCGAGAACTATGTAGACATGACCGAGACACCTCTCCGGTCAATAACCAACAGCGGAACCGGGATGCTCATATTGGTTCCCACATATTCTACGAAGATCTTTATCGGTCGTACTGTAATGACAACATACGTTATTCCCTTTGTCATTGGTATGTTACTTGCCCGAGATTTGATCGTCGGTATCTTCATACCTAGTTCAATCTCGTTACCGGCAAGTCTCTTTACTCGTTCCGTAATACATCATCCCACAACTAACTCATTAATCACATTGCTTGCAAGGCTTCTTATGATGTGTATTACCGAGAGGGCCCAGAGATACCTCTCCGATACTCGGAATGACAAATCCTAATCTCGATCTATGCCAACCCAACAAACACCTTCGGAGATACCTGTAGAGCATCTTTATAATCAGCAAATTACGTTGTGACATTTGATAGCACACAAGGTATTCCTCCGGTATCCGGGAGTTGCATAATCTCATAGTCAAAGGAATATGTATATGATATAAAGAAAGCAATAGCAATAAAAACTGAACGATCATAATGCTAAGCTAATGGATGGGTCTTGTCCATCACATCATTCTCCTAATGATGTGATCACGTTCATCAAATGATAACACATGTCTATGGTTAGGAAACTTAACCATTTTTGATTAACGAGCTAGTCTAGTAGAGGCATACTAGGGACACTGTGTGTTGTTTATGTATCCACACATGTATCAAGTTTCCGGTTAATACAATTCTAGCATGAATAATAAACATTTATCATGATATAAGGAAATATAAAATAACAACTTTATTATTGCCTCTAGGGCATATTTCCTTCAGTCTCCCACTTGCACTAGAGTCAATAATCTAGATTACATTGTAATGATTCTAACACCCATGGAGTCTTAGTGCTGATCATGTTTTGCTCGTGGAAGAGGCTTAGTCAATGGGTCTGCCACATCCGTATGTATTTTGCAAATCTCTATGTCTCCCTCCTTGACTTGATCACGGATGGAGTTGAAGCGTCTCTTTATGTGTTTGGTTCTTTTGTGAAATCTGGATTCCTTCGCTAAGGTAGTTGCTCCGGTATTGTCACAAAAGATTTTCATTGGACCCAATGCACTAGGTATTACACCTAGATCGGATATGAACTCCTTCACCCAGACTCCTTCATTTGCTGCTTCTGAAGCAGCTATGTACCCCGCTTCACACGCAGATCCCGCCACGACGCTTTGCTTGGAACTGCACCAACTGACAGCTCCATCATTCAATATAAATATGTATTCGGTTTGTGACTTAGGTCATCCGGACCTATGTCAAAGCTAGCATCGACGTAACCATTTACGACGAGCTCTTTGTCACCTCCATAAACGAGAATCATATCCTCAGTACTTTTCGGGTACTTTAGGATGTTTTGACCGCTGTCCAGTGATCCACTCCTGGATTACTTTGGTACCTCCCTGCTAGACTTATAGCAAGGCACACATCAGGTCTGGTACATAGCATAGAATACATGATAGAACCTATGGCTGAGGCATAGGGAATGACTTTCATTTCCTCTCTATCTTGTGTAGTGGTCGGGCATTGAGTCTGACTCAACTTTACACCTTGTAACACAGGCAAGAACCCTTTCTTTGACTGATCCATTTTGAACATCTTCACAACTTTATCAAGGTATGTGCTTTCTGAAAGTCCAATTAAGCGTCTTGATCTATCTCTATAGATCTTGATGCCCAATATATAAGAAGCTTCACCGAGGTCTTTCATTGAAAAACTTTTATTCAAGTATCCTTTTATGCTATCCAGAAATTCTACATCATTTCCCATCAACAATATGTCATCCACATATAATATTAGAAATGCTATAGAGCTCCCACTCACTTTCTTGTAAATACAGGCTTCTCCGAAAGTCTATATAAAACCATATGCTTTGGTCACCTCATCAAAGCGTATATTCCAACTCCGAGATGCTTGCACCAGTCCATAGATGGATTGCTGGAGCTTGCACACTTTGTTAGCACCTTTAGGATCGACAAAACCTTTTGGTTGCATCATATACAACTCTTCTTTAAGAAATCCATTAAGGAATGCAGTTTTGACGTCCATTTGCTAGATTTCATAATCATAAAATGCGGCAATTGCTAACATGATTCGGACAGACTTAAGCAGTGCTATGGGTGAGAAAGTCATTGTAGTCAACTCCCTTAACTTGTCGAGAACCTTTTTGCGACAAGTCGAGCTTTGTAGACAGTAACATTACCATCAACGTCAGTCTTCTTCTTGAAGATCCAATTATTCTCTATGGCTCACCGATCATCGGGCAAGTCAACCAAAGTCCACACTTTGTTCTCATACATGGATCCTATCTCAGATTTCATGGCCTCGAGCCATTTACTGGAATATGGGCTCATCATCGCTTCTTCATAGTTCATAGGTTCATCATGGTCTAGTAACATGACTTCCAGAATAGGATTACCGTACCACTCTGGTGCGGAGCGTGCTCTGGTTGACCTACGAGGTTCGGTAGTAACTTGATCTGAAGTTTCATGTTCATTATCATTAGCTCCCTCTCTAGTTGGTGTAGGCATCACGGGAACGGTTTTATATGATGAACCACTTTCCAATTCGAGAGAAGGTACAATTACCTCATCAAGATCTACTTTCCTCCCACCCACTTCTTTCGAGAGAAACTCCTTCTCTAGAAAGGATCCATTCTTAGCAAGAAAGATCTTGCCTTCGGATCTGTGATAGAAGGTGTACCCAACAGTTTCTTTTGGGTATCCTATGAAGACGCACTTCTCCGATTTGGGTTGGAGCTTATCAGGATGAAGCTTTTCCACATAAGCATCGCAACCCCAAACTTTAAGAAACGACATCTTAGGTTTCTCGCCAAACCACAGTTCATATGGTGTCGTCTCAACGGATTTAGACGGTGCCCTATTTAATGTGAATGCAGCTGTCTCTAATGCATAACCCCAAAACGATAGTGGTAAATTGGCAAGAGACATCATTGATTGCACCATATCTAATAAAGTACGATTACGACGTTCAGACATAGTGTAACACCCACGATGCGGCTATATCTCCCACGTGTCGAGGCACGACTTAGAGGCATAACCGCATTGTGGTTTGTCGCAAGAAGGGTCATCTTCACACAATCCCATGTAATGAACAAGAATGGGATAAAGGGTTGGCTTACAATCGCCACTTCACACAATACATAAATGAATTCATACATCAATCAGAGTACACACATAGATCCGACTACGGAACCAAAAGAAAAGAAGACAACCCCAAATGCTAGATCCCCGATAGTCCCAACTCCACTATTGGTCATCCGGAAAAGAAACATAGTAACGACCACGTTCCTCGTCGAACTCCCACTTGAGCTCGGTTGCGTCATCTGCACTGGTATCGTCGGCACCTGCAACTGTTTTGGTAGAATCTGTGAGTCACGAGGACTCAGCAATCTCACACCCGCGAGATCAAGACTATTTAAGCTTATAGGAAAGGATGGGGTAATGAGGTGGAGCTGCAGCAAGCACTAAGCATATATGGTGGCTAACATACGCAAATAAGTGCGAGAAGAGGAGCAACGGAACGATCGTCAACTAGTAATGATCAAGAAGTGATCCTGAACTCCTACTTACGTCAAACATAACCCAGAAACCGTGTTCACTTCCCGGACTCCGCCGAGAAGAGACCATCACGGCTACACACGCAGTTGATGCATTTTAATTAAGTCGAGTGTCAAGTTCTCTACAACCGGATATTAACAAATTCCCATCTGCCACATAACCGTGGGCACGGCTTTCGAAAGATAATACCCTGCAGGGGTGTCCCAACTTAGCCCATTATAAGCTCTCACGGTCAACGAAGGATAAACCTTCTCCCGGGAAGACCCGATCAGTCTCGGAATCCCGGTTATGAGACATTTCGACAATGGTAAAACAAGACCAGCAAAGCCGCCCGAATGTGCCGACAAATCCCGATAGGAGCTGCACATATCTCGTTCTCAGGGCACACCAGATGAGCAGTCCATACAACTAAAACCAGGCCTCAAGTTTCCCCGAGGTGGCGCTGCAAAGGGCTCTAGTTTGGACCAACACTCGGAGGAGCACTGGCCCGGGGCGGTTAAAATAAAGATGACCCTTGAGTCTGCAGAACCCAAGGGAAAAGGGGATAGGTGGTAGAAAATGGTAAAACCAAGGTTGGGCCTTGCTGAAGGAGTTTTATTCAAAGCGAACTGTCAAGGGGGTCCCATCAATCACCCAACCGCGTAAGGAACGCAAAATAAAGGAACATAACACCGGTATGACGGAAACTAGGGCGGCAAGAGTGGAACAAAACACCAGGCATAAGGCCGAGCCTTCCACCCTTTACCAAGTATATAGATGCATTAATTAAATAAGAGATATTGTGATATCCCAACATAAACATGTTCCAACATGGAGCAATCTTCAACTTCACCTGCAACTAGCAACGCTATAAGAAGGGCTGAGCAAAAGCGGTAACTTAGCCAAACAACGGTTTGCTAGGAAAAGATGGTTAGAGGCTTGACATGGCAATGTGGGAGGCATGATATAGCAAGTGGTTGGTAGCGTAACATGGCAATAGAACGTCAACTAGCAAAGCAATGATAGAAGTGATTTCGAGGGTATGGTCATCTTGCCTGCAAGGTTCTCAGAGTTGTCGAAAGCTTGATCCTCGTAAGCGTACTCAACAGGTTCCTCGTTCACGAACTCGTCTCCCGGCTCTACCCACAGCAAGAACACAAGCAATGGAACCACAATCAATCACGGGAAATGCACAAGCAACATGATGCAAAACATGTATGATATGCGAGATGTGATATGCGATGCATATGCGTGCTCTGGAAGAAAAATGATGGACAAGGCAGTAACTTGGCAAACCAAGCATGCCACTGGAAAAATGAGATGATTTCGGTCGAAATCGATATAAAGATCACTGGTAACGGATGCACGGTTTGCAAATGGCAAGCAAAACAAGAATGACACGATTCTGCGATTAACAGCATGATAGCACATAAAATGCATCAAGTAGCTATGCTACAGCACTCCAACATACCAACAAAGAATATGGCAGTAATCTACAGGAGATGCTTGACAAAAGATGAACACTGAGCTACGGCTAGATCACAACATAACAGGTTCAAACAAGCATGGCAAAAGTGCAAAAGATATCAGGTTCACAGACTTGGTGAAATTACTGGATATGGCAGAAACAGCATCAGGTAGCAATGTTCAGAGTAAGAAATCAACATGCTATAGGAACTGAAAATAACAAAACAAGGCATGTCATTAATTTAATAAATGCATAGAACAAAAGTCCCTTACTGACGATGAGCCAAAAAGGACCAGAAGATATGATGGCAACCATGTAAACATAGCAAGTTTCGTTAACAGGTTTCAGACTTGGCAGAAAACAGAGCATGGCAGAAACAGTAATATGAAGGCATCTTTGTGAGCTTGATGCACTCATCACAAAGCAACGCATGACAAAACAAGCATACCTAAAGCAAGATGTAATGTTTATGAAGCTATCCATGGCAAGAGCAAATACATAGCATGTATGAAACAACTACAACAACCTTGGCAAAATTGAATAACACGTAAACAATCTGCCAGGAACATTTTATAGCAAAAGTAGAGCAAGATTGAGTCATGCTAGGGCACTCCATAATTGCAAACAAGGGACTGAATGGATAGAGCACAACTATATCTACAAAACATCCTTACTGAACATCTCCAAAAGGAGCATGGATCTCTCTGTAGACACATGGATACATAGCAACAAAATAACAGCAGTCACAGACAGTAAAATTACTAAGTCCCTGAAATCAGAAACATCACGAAGCCTAGTTTGCATGCTTGTGCTAGTCACCACAGAGATCACAAAAATACATGGCATACACCTCTGTAAATATGGCATGGCATACATCAAAACACATGTAGAGCTCATGCCCATAAGGTGCACACAACAAATGCAACAAAAATAACAAATCCTCAAGTTCTGATAAGTAACAGCAGTTAACAGCAATTAGCACTCTTGAACCAGAGATTTGGGCATCAAGATGGACTCAAATGAACATGTCACAATGGAACAAAGTGAAGAGGATCTCGAGGCAAACATTTTGATATATTACACGCACGAAATAGAGCTATATACAGAGAGTTATGATGCAATGAACAGGAGCATATATGATGAAAACTCTGGGACTTGGGGAAATTTAGACCTCGCGGGAACCGGGACGAGGAGGGTCTGGGACGAGGAGATCCAAGGCGGGGCGGTGCATTTGGTTGCTGGAGTGGGTGGATCTCATCCACCCGGGCGGCGGCGGTGTGAAGGCGACGGAGGGCGGCGACCACGGGCGGCTCCGGCGAGCCCGATGGCTCCGGCGGCGCGGGGCGCCCGGGACACGAGCGGGAGGCGCTGGCGGCGGGGACGGGGAGGCGCGGGCGGCGCGCGGACGAGCAAGGGCGACGGCAGCCATGGAGGCGAGGCGAGGTGCGGCGGCGGCGCGCGGGAGCGGGGCGCGGCGAAGGCGGCGGGGCGGACGCGGAGGCGCGGGCGGGGGAGCGCGGCCCAGCGGCGGTGGGATCTGGGCCCGCGCGGGCCCCGGATGGGCTCCGCGGGCCGGCGGCGCGCTGGAGGAGGGAGAGGAGGGGCGGGGATGACGTGACGGCGGCGGATTGGTTGGAGGGCGGCGGCGGACATGTCCGGCGTGGGGGAATTTTTGTCCGGCGGCGGGAGGTGGAAGAAGACTAGGGTTCATCCGCGAAATTTCGGGGGGAGGTGCAAATATATAGGCAGAGGGAGCTAGGAGAGTCCAAACGGGGTGCGGTTTTCGCCCACACGATCATGATCGAACGACCGAGAGTATGGCGGTGACTTAGAGGTGTTTTGGGCTGTTTGGAGGGGTTTTTTCTGCAACACACAAAAGGACTTTGCAGTTACCCAGTTAACCGTTGGAGCATCAAACGACCTCCAAATGGCACGAAACTTGACAGGTGGTCCACCGGTGGTATACCAAGGCCACTTGACAAACCTCGGCCCATTCCGAGAACATTTAACACCCGTTCACGAAAAGAAACAAGAGGGGTGCGCCGGAGGAGGTGGGAGTGCCGGATTGCAAAACGGACAACGGGGAAAATGCTCGGATGCATGAGACGAACACGTATGCAAATGAGATGCACATGATGACATGATATGAGATGCATGACAAAACAAAATGCAAAACGAAAGACAAAACCCAACCACGAAGGGAAAATCATAACACATAGCCGAAAATGACAAGAGTTGGAGTTACAAATATGGAAAGTTACATCCGGGGTGTTACAACACTCCACCACTACGAGAGGATCTCGTCCCGAGATCTAGGATGGCACCGGAGAGAAACGGAAGAGGAAAAGGTAAAACAAAGTTGCTTCTTTGACAAACGAGTGAAACCAAAGAACCTTGAGGGTTGAAAGACATGAAACAAGGGCATAACGAACCAAAAAAAATATGAAACCACACCGATATAACGGGATAGCCAAGGAACAAGAATGACATAATTTTGACAGCACTCCGGTTGAAAAAGAGAAGGAAACTTGACAAGATGAAAAGAAATTGAGGAGATGACACAACACTCCGGTTAAATGGATAAGCACGAAAAGAACACGATCTTCACAATTCGAGATGATAAGCGAAGAGAGCAACATCACCATGCCTCCGGAAGAAATAAGTAAAAGAAAATAGATCCTTGGAATAACGAATGGAGAAGAAAATGAAAACTTCTGCCACAAATGAGCTTGGGAAGCACCCTTCCAAGAAGGTTATAACGGAGTTGTTGGAAAATCAACAACGAAAAGATCAAGCTTGTTGAGGGCTTATGGAACACATCTCAAAATTATGAGGTGACAAACGGCCACTAAAGGAAGCCATTGATTTGAGTGAGAGCACCAAGGCGATGAAAAACTTCTTTCACCAAGAGGGTAGGAGAAAACTTGGATCATTGATAAGCACCATAATAGCAACATTCCTTAGGGAAGGCTTTAGGTGAAACATGACACAAGATAAATCCAACGAAGAGATTGGTGGATTTAAAATATCTCATTCTTGGCAACATGGGACTCATGAAAAGCGAACTCAAATTGTCAAGAATGACATAACACCACCTCAAATGATAAGGTAGAACGAATTGCACTTCGGACTGCAAGATGAAGAATACTTGAGCTCCTCTGAAAATAATCTCGATGAACACTTCGAGAAGGAATTAAATCCTTGATGAACCATCATGTAGAGCCTCCATGAAGAACTTCAATAATAAAAGGATGATAGAAAGAAAGAGAATTTGAAAACACCAGGTGAAGCCTTGCGGTGATAAGATGAAGCTTTGAAATGATATAACCGAGAAAACTTGGAACTCCGGAAAGAAAGATGAACAAATGTAATCAAGAATTTTGATGAACCTCCGGAATAAGGAATTGAATTTACTCGATGAAACAAGAATAAGAATTACATTATGCTCATCCTTCACCAGTTAATTGATGACAAGCAATGGATTTGTCATACTACTTATTCTCGTAGAAAGGATTAAGATAGATATGGCGCAAACTTTAGAAAAGTCTTCAACGAACCACCGTAAGAATTGAAAATGAACGAAGAAAAGATAAAGAAACATCGGGAAGAATTAGAAAATGAACGAAGATACTTAAGAGAATTTAGATACAAGTGAACGCAGAGATCCCGAGCTGACTAGATAATACTTGAATGATGCACTGGAAGAATTCGAGAACGAGAGCTGAAAGCTGAGAATGAATAATTCTGAGATGATGAGTTCTAGAGAATCAAACTGAAAAGACTCCTGAATTGCTCCGGATGGGTGAAAAGAATTCTCGCAATCGAAATAATTATGAGAGGATGGCATCAAGCTAGAACCATGAATCCTCAAGAGAATGGACCTGATTTAAGGGAAACTCTTCTTCGGTCTTCAAATGTTGAGAATGAAGACAAGAAACACCACCATAAATTATTGAGACACTCCGGAACAATGGATAATAGAAATGATGAACCAACGATGAAAGAATTTCAAAGATCTTGGACAAAGACATATGACTGATGAAAATTCTTACGTCAAATTTGAAAAGAATTTAAGAATATCTCCGGAAAGAATTAGAAGAGTCAGGTAAGATCCTGGAAAAAGACCTATGGGTTAGGGTCCACTCAAAAGAAACACCGTTGAAATGATTACTTGAAAAGGAGACAGCACCGGTTGAATTAAATGGCTTGAATGAGGTAACAACCTCGAAATAGTTAGAATTGATGCAGAGTGGAAACACGAATCTTCAGAGATATCTTCAGCACTCCGGAACAATTGAATAGCAAGCGGGGAATGATTAAGAGATGCACCGACATGAGAAATCATTTGTAAGGAGGAAAGGGCTATAATCAACACTGAAAGCTTCAATTGAATCCACCAAAAAAGAATACGAGAATGAAGAATGATGACCTTGAAGCTTCCTGAGCATCTTCCTGAGAATCACCAGATAAGAACATTGATGGAAAAGAATGGAGAAACTTCACATCCATAAGATGGATACATGATTAAGAAAACTGAATCCTTGAAGAAAGAGGGTGGGAGGGCGGGAAAACAAAGGCAACTTGGGGCAGATGGAATAAACACCATTGCAAAGAACTGAGAATTGATCTCGCGAATGTTGAAATGATCAGATCCACTTGAAGAGAAGCACGTCGGTTGGAAAAGAATTAGCATGACAATCTCGATGATCAAGAAGGCTTAGTATCCACATAGAAATAGGGGAACACCGCTTAGGGAAGGTATGGAATCAACACTTGGCATTGAAGCAACTCGAATACCACAAATTAAAACAAAACAAAGGATTGGCTCGCAGAATAAGCTGGAAACAAACATATGATAGAGATTTCGTCCGAAGTTTTCGTGGTGGGGCCCACACGGGCTCGATCGTACAGCACCATCATGTACAAGGCAGTGCACATGACATACGAAGCGTCCCCGAGTCGGCATAGCCAAGGACTCTTTAAGACACTACGAGACCACTGTAAAACCAACCGTGGAAAGGCGGACCACTAGACGTCGAACCCCAATCTCATATCATGCATCTGTCGGAAAGATATCCTAGGAGCTACTTGAATTCCCACTTATAAACTCCCAAAACTTTTTGATTATGCAATCAGGTGTTGGGGATACAGGGGACACAAAATATATCACCCAAACTAACAATACCTAGATCCAGCTGTATCCATCCGTCAACACATAACCAAGAAATCTTCGGAAATCGTTTACCTCAACCTTCGAAAAGCATCCGTTATACGAGTTATGGCAATACTCCCGAACTCCCGCCCCAGTACTGGGTGGCGTCGAGGTGATCTCACCAACAACTGCATAAAAGAGATTTTCGATGTCGGCGAAACTCAGGTATTCCAGAACTGCAACGATAAAATTGTGACGACAACACCTCGGAGCTCAACTCCCCGGGACACTGCCACAACCCCTAAATGTCAGGAGGCACCAAGAACAATGTTCTCGTCACAAAACCATCGGAACGATTCTAAGATACCCGCGTGTGAAGGAAATATGCCCTAGAGGCAATAATAAAGTATTATATATTTCCTTATATCATGATAAATGTTTATTATTCATGCTTGAATTGTATTAACCGGAAACATAATACATGTGTGAATACATAGACAAACAGAGTGTCACTAGTATGCCTCTACTTGACTAGCTCGTTAATCAAAGATGGTTATGTTTCCTAGCCATAGACATGAGTTGTCATTTGATTAACGGGATCACCTCATTAGGAGAATGACGTGATTGACTTGACCCATTCCGTTAGCTTAGCATCCGATCGTTTAGTATGTTGCTATTGCTTTCTTCATGACTTATACATGTTCCTATGACTATGAGATTATGCAACTCCCGTTTACCGGAGGAACACTTTGTGTGCTACCAAACGTCACAACGTAAATGGGTGATTATAAAGGTGCTCTACAGGTGTCTCCAAAGGTACTTGTTGGGTTGGCGTATTTCGAGATTAGGATTTGTCACTCCAATTGTCGGAGAGGTATCTCTGGGCCCACTCGGTAATGCACATCACTATAAGCCTTGCAAGCATTGTGACTAATGATTTAGTTGCGGGATGATGTGTTATGGAACGAGTAAAGAGACTTGCCGGTAACGAGATTGAACTAGGTATCGAGATACCGACGATCAAATCTCGGGCAAGTAACATACCGGTGACAAAGGGAACAACGTATGTTGTTATGCGGTCTGACCGACAAAGATCTTCGTAGAATATGTGGGAGCCAATATGGGCATCCAGGTCCCGCTATTGGTTATTGACCGGAGACGTGTCTCGGTCATGTCTACATAGTTCTCGAACCCGTAGGGTCCGCACGCTTAACGTTACGATGATAGTTTTATTGAGTTTTGATGTACCGAAGGAGTTTGGAGTCCCGGATGAGAACGGGGATATGACAAGGAGTCTCGAAATGGCCGAGACGTAAAAATCGATATATTGGACGACTATATTCGGACTTCGGAAAGGTTCCGAGTGATTCGGGTATTTTTCGGAGTACCGGAGAGTTACGGGAATTCGTATTGGGCCTTAATGGGCCATACGGGAAAGGAGAGAAAGGCCTCAAAAGGTGGCCGCACCCCTCCCCATGGCCTGGTCCGAATTGGACTAGGGAAGGGGGGCGCACCCTTCCTTCTTTCTCCTTCCCCTTTCCCTTCTCCTACTCCCACAAGGAAAGGAGGAGTCCTACTCCCGGTGGGAGTAGGACTCCCCCCTATGGCGCGCCTCTCCCCTTGGCCGGCTGCCTCCCCCTTGCTCCTTTATATATGGGGGCAGGGGGGCACCCCAGAGACACAACAATTGATCCTTGAGATTTCTTAGCCGTGTGCGGTGCCCCCCTCCACCATATTACACCTAGATAATACCGTTGCGGAGCTTAGGCAAAGCCCTGCGTCGGTGGAACATCATCATCGTTACCACGCCGTCGTGCTGACGAAACTCTCCCTCAACACTTGGATCGGAGTTCGAGGGACGTCATCGAACTGAACGTGTGTAGAACTCGGAGGTGCCGTACGTTCGGTACTTGATCGGTCGGATCGTGAAGACGTACGACTACATCAACCGCGTTGTGATTACGCTTCCGCTGTCGGTCTACGAGGGTACGTGGACAACACTCTCCCCTCTTGTTGCTATGCATCACCATGATCTTGCGTGTGCGTAGGAATTTTTTTGAAATTACTACGTTCCCCAACAGTGGTATCAGAGCCTGGTTTTATGCGTTGATGCTATGCACGAGTAGAACACAAGTGAGTTGTGGGCGATATAAGTCATACTGCTTACCAGCATGTCATACTTTGGTTCAGCAGTATTGTGAGATGAAGCGGCCGGACCGACATTACGCGTACGCTTACGCGAGACTGGTTTCACCGTTGCGAGCACTCGTTGCTTAAAGGTGACTGGCGGGTGTCTGTCTCTCTCACTTTAGTTGAACCGAGTGTGGCTACGCCCGGTCCTTGCGAAGGTTAAAACAACATCAACTTGACAAACTATCATTGTGGTTTTGATGCGTAGGTAAGAACGGTTCTTGCTAAGCCCGTAGCAGCCACGTAAAACATGCAACAACAAAGTAGAGGACGTCTAACTTGTTTTTGCAGGGCATGTTGTGATGTGATATGGTCAAGACATGATGTGATATAATTTGTTGTATGAGATGATCATGTTTTGTAACCGAGTTATCGGCAACTGGCAGGAGCCATATGGTTGTCGCTTTATTGTATGAAATGCAATCGCCATGTAATAGTTTTACTTTATCACTAAGCGGTAGCGATAGTAGTAAAAGCAAAAGTTGGCGAGACAACAACGATACTACGATGGAGATCAAGGTGTCGCGCTGGTGACGATGGTGATCATGACGGTGCTTCGGAGATGGAGATCACAAGCACGGTGCTTCGGAGATGGAGATCACAAGCACAAGATGATGATGGCCATATCATATCACTTATATTGATTGCATGTGATGTTAATCCTTTATGCATCTTATCTTGCTTTGTTTGACGGTAGCATTATAAGATGATCCTTCACTAAATTATCAAAGTATAAGTGTTCTCCCTGAGTATGCACCGTTGCGAAAGTTCTTCGTGCTGAGACACCACGTGATGATCGGGTGTGATAGGCTCTACGTTCAAATACAACGGGTGCAAAACAGTTGCACACGCGGAATACTCAGGTTAAACTTGACGAGCCTAGCATATAACAGATATGGCCTCGGAACACGGAGACCGAAAGGTCGAGCGTGAATCATATAGTAGATATGATCAACATAGTGATGTTCACCGTTGAAACTACTCCATCTCACGTGATGATCGGACATGGTTTAGTTGATATGGATCACGTGATCACTTAGAGGATTAGAGGGATGTCTATCTAAGTGGGAGTTCTTAAGTAATATGATTAATTGAACTTAAATTTATCATGAACTTAGTCCTGATAGTATTTTGCAAATTATGTTGTAGATCAATAGCTCGCGTTGTTGCTTCCTTGTGTTTATTATTGATATGTTCCTAGAGAAAAATTATGTTGAAAGATGTTAGTAGCAAAGATGCGGATTGGATCCGTGATCTGAGGATTATCCTCATTGCTGCACAGAAAAATTATGTCCTTGATGCACCGCTAGGTGACAGACCTATTGCAGGAGCAGATGCAGACGTTATGAACGTTTGGCTAGCTCAATATGATGACTACTTGACAGTTTAGTGCACCATGCATAACGGCTTAGAATCGGGACTTCAAATACGTTTTGAACGTCATGGACCATATGAGATGTTCCAGGAGTTGAAGTTAATATTTCAAGCAAATACCCGAGTTGAGAGATATGAAGTGTCCAGCAAGTTCTATAGCTAAAAGATGGAGGAGAATTGCTCAACTAGTGAGCATGTGCTCAGATTGTCTGGGTACTACAATCGCTTGAATCAAGTGGGAGTTAATCTTCCAGATAAAATAGTGATTGACAGAATTCTCTAGTCACCATCACCAAGTTAGTAGAACTTCGTGATGAACTATAATATGCAAGGGATGACGAAAGTAATTCCCGAGCTCTTCGTGATGCTGAAATCGACTAAGGTAGAAATCAAGAAAAACATCAAGTGTTGATGGTTGACGAGACCACTAGTTTCAAGAAAAGGGCAAAGGGAAGAAGGGGAACTTCTAAAAGAACGGCAAGCAAGTTGCTACTCAAGTGAAGAAGCCCAAGTATGTACCTAAGCCTGAGACTAAGTGCTTCTACTGCAAAGGGACTGGTCACTGGAAGCGGAACTACCCCAAGTATTTGGTGGATAAGAAGGATGGCAAAGTGAACAAAGGTATATTGGATATACATGTTATTGATGTGTACTTACTAGTGTTTATAGCAACCCCACAGTATTTGATACTGGTTCAGTTGCTAAAGAGTAGTAACTCGAAAACGGGAGTTGCAGAATAAACAGAGACTAGTCAAAGGCGAGGTGACGATGTGTGTTGGAAGTAGTTCCAAGATTGATATGATCATCATCGCACACTCCCTATACTTTCGGGATTAGTGTTGAAACTAAATAAGTGTTATTTGGTGTTTGCGTTAAGCATGAATATGATTTGATCATGTTTATTGCAATACGGTTATTCATTTACGTTAGAGAACAATTGTTGTTCTGTTTACATGAATAAAAACCTTCTATGGTCATACACACCAACGAAAATGGTTTGTTGGATCTCGATCGTAGTGATACACATATTCATAATAATGAAGCCAAAAGATGCAAAGTTAATAATGATAGTGCAACTTATTTGTGGCACTGCCGTTTAGGTCATATTGGTGTAAAGCGCATGAAGAAAGTCCATACTGATGGGATTTTGGAATCAATTGATTATGAATCACTTGATGCTTGCGAACCATGCCTCATGGGCAAGATGACTAAAACGCCGTTCTCCAGAACTATGGAGAGAGCAACAGATTTGTTGGAAGTCATACATACAGATGTATGTGGTCCAATGAATATTGAGGCTCGTGGCGGATATCGTTATTTTCTCACCTTCACAGGTGATTTGAGCAGATATGGGTATATCTACTTGATGAAACACAAGTCTGAAACATTTGAAAAGTTCAAAGAATTTCAGAGTGAAGTGGAGAATCATCGTAATAAGAAAATAAAGTTTCTACGATCTGATCGTAGAGAAGAGTATTTAAGTTACGAGTTTGGCCTTCAGTTAAAACAATGTGAAATAGTTTCACTACTCACGCCACCTGGAACACCACAGCATAATGGTGTGTCCGAACGTCATAAACGTACTTTATTGGATATAGTGCAATCTATGATGTCTCTTACCAATTTACCACTATCGTTTTGGGGTTATACATTAGAGACTGCTACATTCACGTTAAATAGGGCACCATCAAAATCCGATGAGACGACGCCTTATGAACTGTGGTTTGGCAAGAAACCAAAGTTGTCGTTTCTTAAAGTTTGGGGTTGCGATGCTTATGTGAAAAAGTTTCATCCTGATAAGTTCAAACCCAAATCAGAGAAATGTGTCTTCATAGGCTACCCAAAGGAGACAGTTGGGTACACCTTCTATCACAGATACGAAGGCAAGACATTCGTTGCTTAGTATGGATCCTTTCTAGAGAAGGAGTTTCTCTCGAAAGAAGTGAGTGGGAGGAAAGTAGAACTTGATGAGGTAACTATACCTGCTCCCTTATTGGAAAGTAGTTCATCACAGAAACCAGTTTCTGAGACACCTACACCAATTAGTGAGGAAGTTAATGATGATGATCATGAAACTTCAGATCAAGTTATTACTGAACCTCGTAGATCAACCAGAGTAAGATCCGCACCAGAGTGGTACGGTAATCCTGTTCTGAAAGTTATGTTACTAGACCATGACGAACCTACGAACTATGAAGAAGCGATGGTGAGCCCAGATTCCGCAAAATGGCTTGAGGCCATGAAATCTGAGATGAGATCCATGTATGAGAACAAAGTGTGGACTTTGGTTGACTTGCCTGATGATCGGCAAGCAATTGAGAATAAATGGATTGTCAAGAGGAAGACGGACGCTGATAGTAGTGTTACTATCTACAAAGCTAGAATTGTCGCAAAAAGGTTTTTCGACAAGTTCAAGGTGTTGACTACGATGAGAATTTCTCACTCGTATCTATGCTTAAGTATGTCTGAATCATGTTAGCAATTGCCGCATTTTATGAAATATGACAAATGGATAAACAAAACTGCATTCCTTAATGGATTTATTAAAGAAGAGTTGTATATGATGCAACCAGAAGGTTTTGTCAATCCTAAAGGTGCTAACAAAATATGCAAGCTCCAGCGATCCATCTATGGACTGGTGCAAGCATCTTGGAGTTGGAATATACACTTTGATAAGTTGATCAAAGGATATAGTGTTATACAGACTTGCGGTGAAGCCTGTATTTACAAGAAAGTGAGTGGGAGCACTACAGCATTTCTGATAAGTATATGTGAATGACATATTGTTGATCGGAAATAATGTAGAATTATTCTGCAAAGCATAAAGGAGTGTTTGAAAGGAGTTTTTCAAAGAAAGACCTCGGCGAAGCTGCTTACATATTGAGCATCAAGATCTATAGAGATAGATGAAGACGCTTGATAAGTTTTTCAATGAGTACATACCTTAACAAGATTTTGAAGTAGTTCAAAATAGAACAGTCAAAGAAAGAGTTCTTGCCTGTGTTACAAGGTGTGAAATTGAGTAAAGACTCAAAGCCCGACCACGACAAAAGATAGAAAGAGAATGAAAGTCATTCCCTATGCCTTGGCCATAGGTTCTATAAAGTATGCCATGCTGTGTACCAGATATATTGTATACCCTACACTGTTTGGCAAGGGAGTACAATAGTGATCTAGGAGTAGAACACTGGACAACGGTCAAAATTATCCTTAGTGGAATAAGGATATGTTTCTCGATTATGGAAGTGACAAAAGGTTCGTCGTAAAGGGTTACGTCGATGCAAGTTTTGACACTAAATCTAGATGACTCTAAGTCTCGATCTAGATACATATTGAAAGTGGGAGCAATTAGCTAGAGTAGCTCCGTGCAGAGCATTATAGACATAGAAATTTGCAAAATACTTACGGATCTGAATGTGACAGACCTGTTGACTAAAATTATCTCCCACGTGTCGAGGCACGACTTAGAGGCATAACCGCATTGTGGTTTTGTCGCAAGAAGGGTCATCTTCACACAATCCCATGTAATGAACAAGAATGGGATAAAGAGTTGGCTTACAATCGCCACTTCACACAATACATAAATGAATTCATACATCAATCAGAGTACACATATAGATCCGACTACGGAACCAAAAGAAAAGAAGACAACCCCAAATGCTAGATCCCCGATCGTCCCAACTGGGCTCCACTACTGGTCATCCGGAAAAGAAACATAGTAACAGCCACGTTCCTCGTCGAACTCCCACTTGAGCTCGGTTGCGTCATCTGCACTGGTATCGTCGGCACCTGCAACTGTTTTGGTAGAATCTGTGAGTCACGAGGACTCAGCAATCTCACACCCGCGAGATCAAGACTATTTAAGCTTATAGGAAAGGATGGGGTAACGAGGTGGAGCTGCAGCAAGCACTAAGCATATATGGTGGCTAACATACGCAAATAAGAGCGAGAAGAGGAGCAACGGAACGGTCGTCAACTAGTAATGATCAAGAAGTGATCCTGAACTCCTACTTACGTCAAACATAACCCAGAAACCGTGTTCACTTCCCGAACTCCGCCGAGAAGAGACCATCACGGCTACACACGCGGTTGATGCGTTTAATTAAGTCGAGTGTCAAGTTCTCTACAACCGGATATTAACAAATTCCCATCTGCCACATAACCGCGGGCACGGCTTTCGAAAGATAATACCCTGCAGAGGTGTCCCAACTTAGCCCATTATAAGCTCTCACGGTCAATGAAGGATAAACCTTCTCCCGGGAAGACCCGACCAGTCTCGGAATCCCGGTTACAAGACATTTCGACAATGGTAAAACAAGACCAGCAAAGCCGCCCGAATGTGCCGACAAATCCCGATAGGAGCTGCACATATCTCGTTCTCAGGGCACACCGGATGAGCAGTCCGTACAACTAAAACCAGGCCTCAAGTTTCCCCGAGGTGGCGCTGCAAAGGGCTCTAGTTTGGACCAACACTCGGAGGAGCACCGGCCCGGGGGGGGGGGGGGTTAAAATAAAGATGACCCTTGAGTCTGCAGAACCCAAGGGAAAAGGGGATAGGTGGTAGGAAATGGTAAAACCAAGGTTGGGCCTTGCTGGAGGAGTTTTATTCAAAGCGAACTGTCAAGGGGGTCCCATAAATCACCCAACCGCGTAAAGAACGCAAAATCAAGGAACATAACATCGGTATGACGGAAACTAGGGCGGCAAGAGTGGAACAAATCACCAGGCATAAGGCCGAGCCTTCCACCCTTTACCAAGTATATAGATGCATTAATTAAATAAGAGATATTGTGATATCCCAACATAAACATGTTCCAACATGGAGCAATCTTCAACTTCACCTGCAACTAGCAACGCTATAAGAAGGGCTGAGAAAAAGCGGTAACTTAGCCAAACAACGGTTTGCTAGGAAAAGATGGTTAGAGGCTTGAGATGGCAATGTGGGAGGCATGATATAGCAAGTGGTAGGTAGCGCATCATGGCAATAGAACGTCAACTAGCAAAGCAAAGATAGAAGTGATTTCGAGGGTATGGTCATCTTGCCTGCAAGGTTCTTAGAGTTGTCGAAAGCTTGATCCTCGTAAGCGTACTCAACAGGTTCCTCGTTCACGAACTCGTCTCCCGGCTCTACCCACAGCAAGAACACAAGCAATGGAACCACAATCAATCACGGGAAATGCACAAGCAACATGATGCAAAACATGTATGATATGCGAGATGTGATATGCGATGCATATGCGTGCTCTGGAAGAAAAATGATGAACAAGGCAGTAACTTGGCAAACCAAGCATGCCACTGGAAAGATGAGATGATTTCGGTCGAAATCGATATAAAGATCACTGGTAACGAATGCACGGTTTGCAAATGGCAAGCAAAACAAGAATGACACGATTCTGCGATTAACAGCATGATAGCACATAAAATGCATCAAGTAGCTATGCTACAGCACTCCAACATACCAACAAAGAATATGGCAGTAATCTACAGGAGATGCTTGACAAAAGATGAACACTGAGCTACGGCTAGATCACAACATAACAGGTTCAAACAAGCATGGCAAAAGTGCAAAAGATATCAGGTTCACAGACTTGGTGAAATTACTGGATATGGCAGAAACAGCATCAGGTAGCAATGTTCAGAGTAAGAAATCAACATGCTATAGGAACTGAAAATAACAAAACAAGGCATGTCATTAATTTAATAAATGCATAGAACAAAAGTCCCTTAATGACGATGAGCCAAAAAGGACCAGAAGATATGATGGCAACCATGTAAACATAGCAAGTTTCGTTAACAGGTTTCAGACTTGGCAGAAAACAGAGCATGGCAGAAACAGTAATACGAAGGCATCTTTGTGAGCTTGATGCACTCATCACAAAGCAACGCATGACAAAACAAGCATACCTAAAGCAATATGTAATGTTTATGAAGCTATCCATGGCAAGAGCAAATACATAGCATGTATGAAACAACTACAACAACCTTGGCAAAATTGAATAACACGTAAACAATCTGCCAGGAACATTTTATAGCAAAAGTAGAGCAAGATTGAGTCATGCTAGGGCACTCCATAATTGCAAACAAGGGACTGAATGGATAGAGCACAACTATATCTACAAAACATCCTTACTGAACATCTCCAAAAGGAGCATGGATCTCTCTGTAGACACATGGATACATAGCAACAAAATAACAGCAGTCACAGACAGTAAAATTACTAAGTCCCTGAAATCAGAAACATCACGAAGCCTAGTTTGCATGCTTGTGCTAGTCACCACAGAGATCACAAAAATACATGGCATACATCTCTGTAAATATGGCATGGCATACATCAAAACACATGTAGAGCTCATGCCCATAAGGTGCACACAACAAATGCAACAAAAATAACAAATCCTCAAGTTCTGATAAGTAACAGCAGTTAACAGCAATTAGCACTCTTGAACCAGAGATTTGGGCATCAAGATGGACTCAAATGAACATGTCACAATGGAACAAAGTGAAGAGGATCTCGAGGCAAACATTTTGATATATTACACGCACGAAATAGAGCTATATACAGAGAGTTATGATGCAATGAACAGGAGCATATATGATGAAAACTCTAGGACTTGGGGAAATTTAGACCTCGCGGGAACCGGGACGAGGAGGGTCTGGGACGAGGAGGTCCAAGGCGGGGCGGCGCGTTTGGTTGCTGGAGTGGGTGGATCTCATCCACCCGGGCGGCGGCGGTGTGAAGGCGACGGAGGGCGGCGGCCACGGGCGGCTCCGGCGAGCCCGATGGCTCCGGCGGCGCGGGGCGCCCGGGACGCGAGCGGGAGGCGCTGGCGGCGGGGACGGGGAGGCGCGGGCGGCGCGCGGACGAGCAAGGGCGACGGCGGCCATGGAGGCAAGGCGAGGTGCGGCGGCGGCGAGGCGCACCGGGCTTTGGGAACATTTTGCGACAATTCGAGCTTTGTAGATAGTAACACTACTATCAGCGTCCGTCTTCCTCTTGAAGATCCATTTATTCTCAATGGCTCGTGGATCATCGAGAAAGTCAATCAAAGTCCATACTTTGTTCTCATACATGGATCCCATCTCAGATTTCATGGGCTCAAGCCATTTCGCGGAATCTGGGCTCATCATCGCTTGCTCATAGTTCGTAGGTTCGTCATGGTCTAGTAACATGACTTCTAGAAAAGGATTACCGTACCACTCTGGTGCAGACCGTCCTCTGGTTGACCTACGAGGTTCGGTAGTAACTTGATCTGAAGTTTCATGATCATCATCATTAGCTTCCTCACTAATTGGTGTAGGAATCACTGGACTGATTTCTGTGATGAACTACTTTCCAATTCGGGAGAAGGTACAATTACCTCATCAAGTTCTACATTCCTCCCACTCACTTTTTTTGAGAGAAACTTCTTCTCTAGAAAGGATACATTCTTAGCAACGAATATCTTGCCTTCAGATCTGTGATAGAAGGTGTACCCAACAGTTTCCTTTCGGTATCCTATGAAGACACATTTCTCCAATTTGGGTTCGAGCTTATCAGGTTGGAGTTTTTCACATAAGCATCGCAGCCCCAAACTTTAAGAAACGACAGCTTAGGTTTCTTGCTAAACCACAGTTCATAAGGTGTCATCTCAATGGACTTAGATGGTGCCCTATTTAACGTGAATGCAGCTATCTCTAATGCATAACCCCAAAACGATAGCAGTAAATCAGTAAGAGACATCATAGATCGCAACATATATAATAAAGTACGGTTATGACGTTCGGACAAACCATTACGCTTTGGTGTTCCAGGTGGCGTGAGTTGCGAAAGTATTCCACATTGTTTCAAATGAAGATCAAACTCATAACTCAAATATTCACCTCCACGATCAGATCGTAGAAACTTTATTTTCTTGTTACGATGATTTTCCACTTCACTCTGAAATTCTTTGAACTTTTCAAATGTTTCATACTTATATTTCATCAAGTAGATATACCCATATCTGCTCAAATCATCTGTGAAGTTCAGAAAATAACGATACCCGCCGCGAGCCTCCACACTCATCGGACCGCATACATCAGAATGTGTTATTTCCAATAAGTTAGTTGCTCGCTCCATTGTTCCGGAGAACGGAGTCTTAGTCATCTTGCCCATGAGGCATGGTTCGCAAGCATCAAGCGATTCATAATCAAGTGATTCCAAAAGTCCATCAGCATGGAGTTTCTTCATGCGTTTTACACTAATATGACCTAAACGGCAGTGCCACAAATAATTTGCACTATCATTATTAACTTTGCATCTTTTGGCTTCAATATTATTAATATGTGTATCACTACGATCGAGATTCAATAAACCATTTATATTAAGTGTATGACCATAGAAGGTTTTATTCATGTAAACAGAACAACTATTATTCTTTGACTTAAATGAATAACCGTATTGCAATAAACATGATCCAATCATATTCATGCTCAACACAAACACCAAATAACATTTATTATAGGTTCAACACTAATCTCGAAGGTAAAAGGAGTGTGCGATGGTGATCTTATCAATCTTGGAATCATTTCCAATACACATCGTCACCTCGTCCTTAACTAGTCTCTATTTGTCTTGCAACTCCTGTTTTCGAGTTACTATTCTTAGCAACTGAACCAGTATCAAATACCGAGGGGTTGCTATAAACACTAGTAAAGTACACATCAATAACATGTATATCAAATATACCTTTGTTCACTTTTGCCATCGTCTTTATCCGCCAAGTATCTAGGGTAGTTCCACTTCCAGTAACCATTTCCTTTGCAGTAGAAGCACTCAGTTCCAGGCTTGGGTCTAGCTTTGGGCTTCTTCACGGGAGTAGCAACTTGCTTGCTATTCTTCTTGAAGTTCCCTTCTTTCCCTTGCCCCTTTTCTTGAAACTAGTGGTCTTGTTAACCATTAACACTTGATGCTATTTCTTGATTTCTACCTTCGTTGATTTCTGCATTGCGAAGAGCTTGGGAATCGTTTTCGTCATGTCCCTTGCATATTATAGTTCATCACTAAGTTCTAGTAACTTGGTGATAGTGACTAGAGAACTCTGTCAATCACTATCTTATCTGGAAGATTACCTCCCACTTGATTCAAGCGATTGTAGTACCCAGACATTCTGAGCACATGCTCACTAGCTGAGCTGTTCTCCTCCATCTTGTAGGCAAAGCACTTGTTAGAGGTCTCATACCTCTTAACACGGGCATGACTCTGAAATATCATTTTCAGCTCTTGGAACATCTCATATGTTTCATGGCGTTCAAAACATTTTTGAAGTCCCGGTTCTAAGCTGTAAAGCATGGTGCACTAAACTATCAAGTAGTCATCATACCGAGCTTTGTCAAATGTTCATAACATCTGCATTTGCTCCTGCATTTGGTCTGTCACCTAGTGGTGCATCAAGGACATAATTCTTCTGTGCACAATGAGGATAATCCTCAGATCACGGACCAAGTCCGCATCATTGCTACTATCATCTTTCAACTTATTTTTCTCTAAGAGCATATCAAAAATAAACGGGGAACTACATCGCGAGCTATTGATCTACAACATAGTTTGCAAATACTATCAGGACTAAGTTCATGATAAATTAAAGTTCAATTAATCATATTACTTAAGAACTCCCACTTAGATAGACATCCCTTTAGTCATCTAAATGATCACGTGATCCAAATCAACTAAACCATGTCCGATCATCATGTGAGATGGAGTAGTTTTCAATGGTGAACATCACTATGTTGATCATATCTACTATATGATTCATGTTCGACCTTTCGGTCTCAGTGTTCCGAGGTCATATTTGCATATGCTAGGCTCGTCAAGTTTAACCCGAGTATTCTGCGTGTGCAGAACTGGCTTGCACCTGTTGTATGTGAACGTAGAGCTTATCACACACGATCATCACGTGGTGCCTCGGCACGACGAACTGTAGCAATGGTGCATACTCAGGGAGAACACTTATACCTTGAAATTTAGTGAGGGATCATTGTCGGTGTCAAAACCGGCCGATCTCGGGTAGGGGGTCCCGAACTGTGCGTCTGTGGATCGAAGGTAACATGAGGCGGGGGACACGATGTTTACCCGGGTTCGAGCCCTCTTAATAGAGGTAATACCCTACTTCCTGCTTGATTGACTTGGATGAATATGAAGATTACAAGAGTTGTTCTACCTCGAAATCGCAATGGCCAAACCCTAGATGTCTAGCCTGTATGATTATGATCGCCCTACACACTAAACCCTCCGGTTTACATAGACACTGGAGGGGGCTAGGGTTGCACAAGGTCGGTTTACAGCAGAAGGAAACTACACATCCGGATGTCAAGCTTGCCATCCACACAAAGGAGAGTCCCAACTGGACACGGGGGAAGGTCCTCGATCTTGCATCTTCACATCCCATCAATCCGGCCCATATCACATAGCCCGGACCCCCAGGACCCCCTAGTCTAGGACTCCCTCGGTAGCCCCCGAACCAGGCTTCAATGACGATGTGTCCGGCGCGCAGATTGTCTTCGGCATTGCAAGGCGGGTTCCTCCTCCGAATACTCCAAAGCAATTTGAACAAAAGAACCATATCCGAATTTTCAACGATGACGCAATATACGGCTTTTATATCTTCGGTTCCGTTAGGTGGGCCCTCCATGATACTCCGGACAGCTTTGGCTTCATGTTAAATATCATATCCTTCGGCTTCTACACTACCGTCGCCTCGACTTCCACGTGTCAGTCGAATATGAAGGGTCCAAGTGTTTTTATAGATAACACCCTGACGGCATGGGGGAAGGCGTCTATTTAAAGAGATTGGATCTCAGATGCCATTCCAAACCAGGCAAAAATCCTTAGAGCTGGCCAGAGAACCGCGCAAACATGGTTGGCGCTCCCAGTTCTTCCTCACGCCCCACGACCCTCAAAAAGGTGATTGGGAGAGCTACTCGGTCTCCCACGCCTAGTTGACCAAGCTCCAGACGCAGGGATATCTTCCTCCCGCGGACCTGGTTCCCGTTCGGGCGGGATTAACTTCCATAAATGGCGAAGCGCTGGTGGAAAATTTCCCCAATCCCACTGAAGGGGAGCGAGTGTGCTTCGTTTCCTTCCTACTAAGAGGCATTGGATTCCCAATCCACCCTTTCCTATGAGGTCTCCTGGAGTACTATGGCCTCCAGCTGCACAATCTCACGTCAGGCTCCATTCTGCACATCGCGGGTTTCGTTGGTCTTTGTGAGCTGTTCGCAGGCTGCGAGGCCCATTTTGAATTATGGAGGAAACTTTTCTGCCTCGCTCCCCGCTCCCAAAAGGGATCTATATTTGAGGTGGGCGGTGCCGAAGTATGGCGTATAGCCTGGACAGGATACCTGTCTGGCACTATGAAGATGGCATCCGAAGAGTGGCCCTCAGAGTGGTTTTATATTGAAGACGTTGTTCTTCCAGACCCAATCCGACGAGGCCTTCCCGAATTTTCCAACGCTCTGTTAAAGAAGCACCACAGCTGGCGCCCCCGGAGCCTCGAAGAGGAAGATAGTGCGGAGATTAAGAAGTTAATGAGCAAGATAAAGATACTCGTCCAATCCGGACTATCTATAATTGAGGTAATGGCGATTTCAATAACGCGAGGCGTTCAACCACTTTAATCCAGAGGACTCCCCATGTGGCACTACGACGGGGAAGATGACACGTCACGCTGTGGGCGCAAAGGTCCAGACAACTTTGCCGCCTTGGCTGCCATGTTGGCTGATCTTTATAGAGGGGGGAAAGAAGATTTTACTTACCTTAAGTGCCGAGAGGGCTTTTCCATGTACAACCCTCCTAGCTTGGTGAGCTTTTGCTCCGTAACCTTACTCAATCCTCTTCCTGAGTCGCACCTAGTTTGGACTTTAATCTGACTATTTTTAACAGGAATGGAGAAAGGTTGTCGCGGGCATCTATAGCCCCGCTCCGCAGGCGGAGGACCATATTCGAGACCTGGATCCCGGATTTGAAGAGGATCCGGACATATTTATAGAGTTCAAGGAGGGGGTATTTTATCAGGCGAGCTACAACGGCACAGAAGTGGCCATCACAGCCGATTATCCCGGCCTTCTCCCCTCCTCCCACGTAAGTGCCCAGGAGACATCTTTTCAACAAGAGCCTTCCCGTTGCGCCTCACCCACCGCACTACCTCATCCTCCAAAGGGGCGGCGCTCGTCCCGCCAAACCACATCGAAGGCGCCCTCCAAGAAGGCGACGCTCTCGCAGGGCGAGTCTTTGAAAAGAAAGACGGGCAGTGATACCATCGAGCCCCCTCGTCAACCGAAGAGGTAGAATTTTCAACCTGCACTTGGCAAATATCATGGATTGTAATGTGCTTCGCTGTGTTATATTTCAGGAAGAGCGTACACCGAACCATATCCGGGGACCTCGTCGGCCATGCATCGGCCAATCCGGCCCCGGACCCTGCCACTAGTACTAGGGTTGGTACGGGTGTCATGCCGGATAGTCATCTCCACGAGGATTCGGATAATGTATCCGTCACCAATTCTGAACTGGAGAGCGCTATGGTCCATCGGCGGCGAAAAGAGGCCATGCGCGACCCAAGCTTCACTGAAGAGGCGTTCAATGCCTTCAGCTCTGCGGATACATACATCCGGGCTGCTCGAGATGGACTTGCCGGAGCTACACATCAGCTTGCAAAGGAAATGCGGGTAAGGCTTCGTTTAGCTTCAATAATCCCGTGCACCAGTAGCCCCCGAGACTAAAAGCAGTTGACACAACAGATTTGAGGATCGTTGTATAATTAGGTTCTTACGGAGAAGAACAACATGCTGTCTCAGGAGCTTGAAAAGTGTCGGACCCAGCTAACTGCTGTTACTGCCGAACTGGAGAAATCCAAGAAGGCACCGGCTGGTAATGTCGACTACTGTCCGAAAATACGATTATGTGCTTAGCGTGTTTTAACAGAAGCATTGTTGTGTTTACAGCAACAGGATCGTCGGATCAGCTGGAAGAGAAACTAAGGGCCGCGCAGGCGGATAAACAACATGCCGAAAGGCAAGAAGCCGCCGGTCAACGTATACTGACACGGACCAGGGATGAGAAGAACAAGCTTCAGGATGCCAATACCAAGCAAGCCGAAGAGCTGAAGGACATCCGAGCCCAACTGGCGGATGCCTTGAAAGAGAACAGAAAGCTGAAAGGTGACATATTCATTATGCTTTTTAACCTTACTTTCGTACAGTCCCCTAATGGGAAGTTTTAACAAGTTTGTTTCTGGAGGTGTGCTGATTGGGCGGCCCGAAGGAGAGGTGTCCAGATTTTAGGGTGATATGCTACAAGAGTTGTCCAAAGTGCATGAGCAAGCCCAGAAGGCAATGGGGAGCATTGCGAAGGCTTTATGGCCAACCGATTCTCCTCCAGGAAGTATGGAGGAACTCATGAATTTATTCAAGGGATATCGTCGCCGCTTTGGGCTATGGAAGATATCAGCATGCCGAGAAGGCGCAAGAGAGGCCTGGGCTATGGTGAAAACGTGGTACACTGGTCTTGATCCGAATCATATGGCCCGGGTCGGGCCTCGGGGACCAGATGGACAGGAAATTCCTACTAGTTTGGTGTATGACCAAGTAAAGATAGCCACCAAGTTTTCACAACAAGAATGTAAACTAGACAACCTGTTAGATGGTCTAGAGGAGGAAGAAGTTGTCGAGTCCAAGTAGTAATGTACTTTTATCGGCAAACGAATCTCCAGCCGAATTATAAAACGATTGTCATGGCAGAACGTCTGCTTTTTCCTCTGAAACCCAAGGTTTGGGGTGTTTCCGAATACTATACCGTAGGTAAACACCAAAGTTTGTTTGGAAACTAGACGGTCTGGTCATAGTTGCTTGAACAGACAAGTTGTATTCGGGGAGTTATGATATATTACATTAGATTGTAAGAAACATCTTCCAGAGAGAATAGTTCTGTTAAGGGTTCCTCTCCCTGGGCCAGCATGTGTTGTTTTGCATGCTTAAGCTGTGATGCTAAAAATCACAGTACACGTTATATTTTGGGGGCTTGTATTGCAACGAAGGCAGTTTATCTTTTGTCCACCGACCTATTATTCCCTTAAGAACGCTAGCTTTCGGCTTCACCCATCTGAGGTACACGTCCGAATAACCCGGCTGTAACAATCGCAGAGGTGCTCCCTTTATGCCCTAGCCGAACAAGCGGGAACGTAGGGCATAAGCACAGGAGCCAGGCAACCCAGCTTGGCAAAAACTTAAGTCATAAAGGTGCATATAATGGCGAAGGAAAGACATATATGAGAAGACAACACATATATACGGTGAGCTTGATGCTCGAAAAAGAATAATAATAATAAGCTTCTATAGAAAGAAGCCCCCAGTTATAGTCGGGTGTGTACATTTAAAGGTGTATTCCCCGCAAGTGTGCGGCTTACCCGAACACACGCTAGAAGTCGTGAAACAAACAAAAATAAGAAAGAGAAAAAAGGTAATGAACAATGTGTCTGGATTTAGGCGTAGAATCTTCGGAGTCTAGCAGCGTTCCATGGGTTCGGCTCTAAGCGATTGTCCGATGCATTACGAAGGCGATAGGCTCCTCTAGTGAGAACTTCATCTATAATGAAGGGACCCTCCCATTTGGGCTTTAGCTTGTCCTTTTTCTTCTCTGGTAGGCGTAGAATGAGTTGACCAACATTATATGTCTTGGCCCGCACTTCTCTGCTTTGGTATCTTCAAGCTTGTTGTTGGTAGAATGTGAAACGAGCTTTTGCGATGTCGCGCTCCTCCTTCAGGCTATCTAAATCATCTTGCTGATCGAGCTCGGCCTCTCTCTCTTCGTACATGCGCACTCGAGGTGAGTCATGAATAATATCATAGGGCAAGACGACCTCTGCGCCATACACCATGAAGAACGGTGTGTATCTGGTCGTGCGATTGGGTGTGGTCTGCAGCCCCCAGAGTACAGAGTCGAGCTCCTCAACCCAGTGTTTATCTGACTCCTTTAGGGATCGCACTAGTCTGGGTTTAATGCCGCTCATTTCAGGCCATTGGCCAGCTCGACTTGACCGTTTTTTGAGGGTGATATACGGAGGCGTAATCGAGCTTAATGCCCAGATTTGCACACCAAGTTTTTACCTCGTCGGCTGTAAAGTTAGAGCCGTTGTCGGTGATTATGCTGTGAGGGACACCGTAACGGTGTACGACACCGGATATGAAATCTATCACTGGTCTGGCTTCAGCAGTCCTAACTGGTTTGGCTTCTACCCACTTAATGAATTTATCTACCATGACTAGTAGGTATTTCTTCTTATGGCTTCCCCCTCTAAGGGGTCCGACCATGTCAAGCCCCCAGACCGCAAAAGGCCAAGTCATGGGGATTGTTCGTAGGCGGTAGGCGGCATATGGCTTTGATTGGCGAAAAGCTGGCATCCTACACAACGTTGGACAAGGTCTTGTGCATCTGCTCGGGCCGTAGGCCAGAAAAAACTAGTACAGAAGGCCTTGCTTACAAGGGCCCGAGCTGCGGCGTGATGGCCACCAAGACCAGCATGGATTTCGGCCAAGAGTTGCCGCCCTCTTCTTCGGAGATACATCTTTGAAGGACTCCAGTAGCACTTTTCTTGTAGAGTTCTCCTTCATGAACCTTAAAGGCTTTCGATCGTCGAAAGATACAACGAGCCTCATTCCGGTCCTTAGGGAGCTCCCGCCTATTAAGGTAAGCCAGGAAGAGGGTTCGGTCCATGGGGTGATTACTGCCATAATTACATGAGCGGAAGGCGTTGGTTCTGTGCTCGGGCCCCCGATAATGTCTGAATCGTGTTCGGCATCTGGGATATGATCGGCGCCGGACTGGTGGTTCCGCTCTCGTCGTGCCATACTACGGATGGCTTAAAGAGCCGCTCCACAAAGGTGTTAGGCGGAACGGGGTCGCGTTTAGCGCCCATTCGAGCAAGGATGTCCGCTGCTTGGTTACTGTCTCGGGCCACGTGATGGAACTCAAGCCCCTCGAACCGAGCTGATATTTTGAGCACGGCATTGCGGTAAGCTGCCATCTTTGGATCTTTTGCGTCGAATTCTCCGTTTATTTGGGATATTGCGAGATTTGAATCCCCTCGCACCTGTAGGCATTGTATGCCCATAGAAACAGCCATCCGGAGACCATGCAGTAGGGCCTCATATTCGGCCGCGTTATTGGAGTCCGTGTACATGATTTGGAGTACGTAACAGCCTATGTCCCCTGTAGGGGATGTTAGGATGACATCGGCCCCTAGTCCGACAAACATTTTAGAGGCGTCAAAGTACATCACCTAGTTGGAGTATGTGTCGTACTCTTTAGGGAGTTCGGCTTCTGTCCACTCAGCGACGAAGTTGGCCAACACCTGAGATTTAATTGCTCGGCGTGGTTTGTATGTTATTTCAAATGGTAGGAGCTCGATGGCCCATTTTGCAATGCGGCCGGTGGCATCTCGATTGTTTATGATGTCATTGAGTGGCACCTTAGAGGCCACCGTGATTGAGCATTCTTGAAAGTAGTGTCGCAGCTTCCGAGATGCCATAAAAACCGCATATGCTATCTTTTGATAGTGCGGGTATCGAGATTTGCATGGTGTGAGAACCACCGATACGTAGTATACGGGTTTTTGGAGTGGGAATTTGACATGTCTCCAACGTATCTACTTTTCCAAACACTTTTGCCCTTGTTTTGGACTCTAACTTGCATGATTTGAATGTAACTAACCCGGACTGACGCTGTTTTCAGCAGAATTGCCATGGTGTTATTTTTGTGCAGAAATAAAAGTTCTCGGCATGACCTGAAACTTCACGGAGAATATTTTTGGAATTAATGAAAAATACTGGCGAAAGAATCAACACCAGTGGGCCCACACCCTGTCCACGAGGGTGGAGGGCGCGCCCACCCCCCTGGGGCGCGCCCCTACCTCGTGCCGCCCCCAAGGCTCCACCGACCTCAACTCCAACTCTATATATTCACGTTCGGGTAGAAAAAATCAGAAAGAAGGATTCATCGCATTTTACGATACGGAGCCGCCACCAAGCCCTAATCTCTCTCGGGAGGGCTGATCTGGAGTCCGTTCGGGGCTCCGGAGAGGGGAATCCGTCGCCATCGTCATCATCAACCTTCCTCCATCACCAATTTCATGATGCTCACCGCCGTGCGTGAGTAATTCCATCGTAGGCTTGCTGGACGGTGATGGGTTGGATGAGATTTACCATGTAATCGAGTTAGTTTTGTTAGGGTTTGATCCCTAGTATCCATTATGTTCTAAGATTGATGTTGCTATGACTTTGCTATGCTTAATGCTTGTCACTAGGGCCCGAGTGCCATGATTTCAGATCTGAACCTCTTATGTTTTCATGAATATATGTGAGTTCTTGATCCTATCTTGCAAGTCAATAGTCACCTACTATGTGTTATGATCCGACAACCCCGAAGTGACAATAATCGGGACCACTCCTAGTGATGACCGTAGTTTGAGGAGTTCATGTATTCACTAAGTGTTAATGCTTTGGTCCGGTACTCTATTAAAAGGAGGCGTTAGTATCCCTTAGTTTCCAATAGGACCCCGCTGCCACGGGAGGGTAGGACAAAAGATTTCATGCAAGTTCTTTTCCATAAGCACGTATGACTATATTCGGAATACATGCCTACATTACATTGATGAACTGGAGATAGTTCTGTGTCACCCTATGTAATAACTGTTGCATGAGGAATCGCATCCGACATAATTATCCATCACTGATCCATTGCCTACGAGCTTTTCACATATTGATCTTTGCTTAGTTACTTTTTCGTTGCCACTGTTACAATTACTACAAAACTACTACTGTTACTTTTGCCACCGTTACCATTACTTCGATACTACTTTGCTACTAAATATTTTGCTACAGATATTAAGTCTTCCAGGTGTGGTTGAATTGACAACTCAACTGCTAATACTTGAGAATATTCTTTGGCTCTCCTTGTGTCGAATCAATAAATTTGGGTTGAATACTCTACCCTCAAAAACTGTTGTGATCCCCTATACTTGTGGGTTATCAAGACTATTTTCTGGCACCGTTGCCGGGGAGCATAGCTCTATTCTTTGAGTCACTTGGGGTTTATATCTGTTGATCACTATGAGGAACTTGAAAGACGAAAAAACCAAGATTTATCCCTCAACTACGAGGGGAGGTAAGGAACTGTCATCTAGCTCTGCACTTGATTCACCTTCTGTTATGAGTAAATTTGCGACACATACACCTGTTATTGATTCTGATATGTCGCATGCTATTGATGATGCCACTTCTGCTATGCATGATACTTATGATGAAACTACTTCTATGCTTGAAAATACTGTGTCACTAGGTGAATTTCTTGATGAACAACTTGCTAGGGTTAGAGAGAATGAAATTATTGAAACTGATAATATTGATGAAAGTGATGATGAAGATTCTCCCCCGGATATGAATTGCCTGATGTGCCTGAGAGTTATGTTATGGATGAAGAAACTGCTAGAGACTTTTTTGCATGCAAAGATAGATATGATCTTAAGAAACTGTTAGTTAAGCTGAAAGAAAAGTCTTTGAATGCTAGAATGAAATATGACCCTGCTTTTGCTACTTCACCTATCTGTATTTCTGATAAGGATTATTATTTTTCTATCGATCCTGAGTTAATTACTTTGGTTGAATCATCCTTTTTATGGCTATGAATCTGAAACTGTTGTGGAACATCTTACTTAATTAAATGATATAGCCACCCTATTCACTAATGAGGAAGAAATTCATTACTACTATATCCTTAAGTTACTTCCTTTCTCATTAAAGGGTGATGCTAAAACATGGTTTAATTCTCTTACTCCTGGTTGTGTGCATAGTCCCCAGGATATGATTTATTACTTCTCTGCTAAATATTTCCCCGCTCATAAGAAACAAGCTGCCTTAAGGGAAATATATAATTTTGTGCAAATTGAATAAGAGAGTCTCCCACAAGCTTGGGGAGGCTTCTCCAATTACTTAAGGCTTTGCCTAATCATCCTCTCAAGAAAAATGAAATACTTGATATCTTTTATAATGGACTAACCGATGCTTCCAGAGACCACCTGGATAGTTGTGCTGGTTGTGTTTTCAGGGAAAGAACACCGGATGAAGCTGAAATTCTATTGAATAATATGTTGACAAATGGAAATAATTGGACACTTCCTGAGCCAGCTCCTGAGCCTATTCCTAAACCAACTCCGAAAAAAGAGGTGTTCTATTTCTCAGTCCTGAAGATATGCAAGAGGCAAAGAAATCTATGAAAGAAAAGGGTATTAAAGCCAAGATGTTAAGAATTTACAACCTATTGGAGAAATACATGGTCTTAATTTACCGCTGTTGAAGAAACATATGATCTTAATTCATCACCTATTGAAGAAACTCATGGTCTTGATAACCCGACACAGGTAGTAAAGGTAAATTCTCTCTATAGATTTGATGAAGGTGATATTCCTCACTATAAGTCTGCAAGACAATGCTTAGAAGAGTTTGATAATTTATTGTCAAACAAGAAAACTTCAATGCTTATTTTGGTAGACAATTGAAATACAATTCCGATATGCTGGAACACTTGGGTGATTATATGTCTAGAGTTAAAGGTGAACTTAAACTCATTAGTAAACATGCTTCTATGGTTACCACTCAAGTAGAACAAGTACTTAAAGCTCAGACTGATTTGCTCAGTGAATTGAATAGTAAGAATAATGACTATGCTGTTAGAGTGGCTACTAGAACTGGTAAGATGACTCAGGAACCTTTGTATCCTGAAGGCCACCCAAAGAGAATTGAACAAGATTCTCAGAGAAATAATATTGATGCACCTAGTCCTTCTAAAAAGAAGAAAAAGAAAAATGATAGGACTTTGCATGATTCTAGTGAACCTATTGCTGAAACACCTGAGAATCCTAATGATATTTCCATTTCTGATGTTGAAACACAATCTGGTAATGAACATGAAACTAGTAATAATGTTAATGATGATGTTCATGATGATGCTCAACCTAGCAATGACAATGATATAGAAATTGAACCTGCTGTTGATCTTGATAACCCACAATCAAAGAATCAACGTTATGATAAGAGAGACTTTGTTGCTAGGAACACGGTAAAGAAAGAGAACCATGGGTTCAGAAACCCATGCCTTTTCCTCCCAAACCATCCAAGAAAAAGGATGATGAGGATTTCGAGCGCTTTGCTGAAATGATCAGACCTATCTTTTTGCGTATGCGTTTGACTGATATGCTTAAAATGAATCCTTATGCTAAGTATATGAAAGATATTGTTACAAATAAAAGAAAGATACCGGAAGCTGAAATTTCCACCATGCTTGCCAATTATACTTTTAAAGGTGGAATACCTAAGAAACTAGGAGATCTAGGAGTACCAACTATACCATGCTCCATTAAAAGAAACTATGTTAAAACTACTTTATGTGATCTTGGAGCCGGTGTTAGTGTTATGCCTCTCTCTTTATATCGTAGACTTGATTTGAATAAGTTGACACCTACTGAAATATCTTTGCAAATGGCCGATAAATCAACTCTATACCTGTCGGTATTTGTGAGGATGTGCCTGCTGTGGTTGCAAACGTTACTATTTTAACGGACTTTGTTATTCTTGATATTCCCGAGGATGATAGTATGTCTATTATTCTTGGTAGACCCTTTTTGAATACTGCAGGGGCTGTTATTGATTGCAACAAAGGCAATGTCACTTTTCATGTTAATGCTAATGAGCATATGGTACACTTTCCGAGGAAACAACCTCAAGTTCATAGTATCAATTCTATTTGAAAAATTTCAACGATTGTTAGTGGAGGTTTTGAATTTCCTCTTCCTACCGTCAAGAAGAAATATGATATTCTTACTGTTGGGGACGTGCATATCCCCGTTGAGGTAACTTAGTGTTATTCGAAATTTCTCCGGTTTCATGTTATTCGAAAAGAGTTTGTTAACAAGACTTGATCAACCTTGTTAGTGGATTCCTTTTGATGAGCATGAGATGGATGAAGTTAGAAAGCACAACTCTCTGTACCCTCCTTTTACTTTCTGTTACTTAGATTAAATAAAGCAAAATTAGTATTTTCTGTCTGTTTTCTGAATTATCCTTGCAATAAAAAATACCCCTAAAATAAAAGTTCTCCAAATGTCCCGAAAACGAAATATGACTTTTTCTGGAATATTTGAGAATATCTAGCACTGAGAACACAGCAGGGGGAGCAAGCACCTGGCCACGAGGGTCCAGGGCGCGCCCACCCCTACAGGGCGCGCTCCCTGCCTCATGGGCCCACGGTGGCTCCCCTCCACTTATTCCTGCACCCACACACTTCTTCTTCCTCCCAAAAAAATCAGCAACCAGCTCAAGCACGAGTTCTAGCTCATTTTGCTGCGATTTTCGATCTCCTTGCTCAAAGCACCTCTCACAAAACTGCTTGGGGGATTGTTCCTTGGTATGTGACTCCTCCATTGGTCCAATTAGTTTTTGTTCTAGTGCTTTATTCATTGCAAATTTGTGCTACCTAGGTGACCATGTTCTTGAGCTTGCATGTCAAATTTATATGGTTCCAAGTAGTTCTAATGCATGATATAGCTCTAGGCACTTGTAGGAGTAGTTGCTATCAATTTTGTTTAGCTTGGTTTACTTTTATTTGAAGTTACTAAAAATTTCAGAAATTTTTCAGAGGAAGAAATATGTTTAGGAAAATGTACCAAGGTGGTCCTTCAAGGAAGCAAGGACCCAGGCTTGCAATGCGTGATGTTGATGATGAACCACCAAGGGACGCCCCAGTGCGGCCTTGTGAATGGCCTTCAGAAAACTTTATGGATCGAGCAAAAATCAAGGAAGAATTTAACGCATATTTGCGTAACGCCGATCTTGTGAGCTTCGAGGCAGAAAAGTGCCCCCAGTACCACTATCTCACTAGTTCCTTTGTGAGGAGGTTTGAATATTCATCTTCACGTAATTCTCAAACTGTCCTGTTTGATCTTTATGAAAATTCTTATACCATGGACTTAGAGGATTTTACCACTGCTTGCAAACTTCCACAATGGGTAGTCCTCTTGAACCTCGCAAATCCGAATTTAGAGATTTTCTTGCCAGTTATAACTGTGGGTGAATCTAGAGACATAACACAAGCTACCATAGGGAGTATTCATTTTCCTGCTATACATTATTTTGCTCTCTTCATAGGTAGATGCATTAACAGTAAAGATGAGGCTTGTCACGAGTCCTTGTTGAGTTTTGTGTGGATGAAGCTCTTGAGATTTATGGAGACCGTGATATGAGAGGAATTAAGGAGACACAAAAGCTCAAGCTTTGGGATGCCCAAGGCATCCCAAGATAATATTTCAAGAAGTTTCAAGCGTCTAAGCTTGGGGATGCCCCGGTTGGCATCCCACCTTTCTTCTTCAACAACTATCGGTTAGTTTCGGTTGATCCTAAGTTTTTGCTTCTTCACGTGATGTTTGCTATCCTTGAAATGTCATTTTGTTTTGCTTGCTGTTTGAATAAAATACCAAGATCTGAAATTCTTAAATGAGAGAGAGTCTTCACATAGCTACATAATTATTTAACTACTCATTGATCTTCACTTATATCTTTTTGGAGAAGTTTGTCATTTACTCATATGCTTCACTTATATCCTATGAGTAAATGGTTGAATGATTTGAATGTCATAAATCTGAAATCATATATGTTTCATATGCCTTTCCCATGGGGAGTAATGCCTTCACATATAAGAAGTAGAGGTGGTAATTTTTTGAAGGTTAGCAAACATTGTATTGGTCACTTGAACAATTCATGAAAGAATATTGAGGGAAGAGAGATTTCACATATAAATATACTATCTTGGACATCTTCTATGATTGTGAGCCCCATTAATTATTTACGAACCTGAGCAAATTACTTGAAGTTGGACAAGGAAGACAACATAATGAGTTATGCTTGGGTATATTTGTATAGAAGTTATATTGTTATGGATCCTCTAACATGTGGTGCTTGCTATTTAGAATCCTTTGCTAGCCAAAATATTTGTACTAAGCGGGAATACTGCTTGTGCATCCAAATTCCTTGAACCAAGTTTCTTCCATGAGTGTCCACCATATCTACCAATATGCGGTATTTACCTGCCGTTCCAAGTAAATTTGCATGTGCCAAACTCTAAACCTTCAAATAATAATCTGTTTTGTATGCTCGAATAGCTCATGTGTCAACTAGGGTTGTCCGTAGTCTTCCATGCTAGGCGGGGTTATTCTCAAGAAGAGTGGACTCCGCCCTCTCTCACGAGAAAATTGGCTGGTCACCGGATGCCCAGTCCCATGCTTTATGCAAATTAAATCAAAATAATTGCAAACAAAACTCCCCCGGGGCTGTTGCTAGTTGGAGGCACTCGTTGTTTCGAGCAAGCCATGGATTGATGCTTGTGGTGGACGCGGTAGTATTAAAACTTTACCCATTCTGTTTGGGAACCGAATATATGTGTGTAGCATGGAAGATATCGCCATCTCTTGTTGTTATGTTGACAATGAAGTATGCCGCTCAAAATATTATTGATCTCTATTTCAAAATCGAGCTCTGGCAACCCTCTACAAATCGCTACTTCCCTCTGCGAAGGGCCTATCTATTTACTTTTCATGTTTGAGTCATCACCCTCTTATTAAAAGCATCATGTGATGGAAAGATCTAAGCATATATGGCCATTCAAATATTTTGAGCATGAATTATTACTGTTGACATTACCCTTGAGGTAAAAGGTTGGGAGGCGAAACATTAAGCCCCTATCTTTCTCTGTGTTCGATGAATACCATTTGTTCTAAAAATATGCTTTGAGTGGTCGAAATCATGGAAGACTAAATGATAGTTGAGTATGTGAAGTTTTCTGAATCAAAGCTCTGACATAGACTCTTCCTGAAAATAAGATGAATTGTAATTGTTTGATGACTAATAACACGGTTTGTTAGTTTTCAAGAAAGTTTATGATCTATACTTTAACATGTGAATAGTTTGTTACTTGATCATGCAAAGTTCTATGAGTTGAGCCAATGTTATGATATATAAGGATGCTAGAAAAGGTGATTGAAATTATCATTGATCAAACTTGTGCACCTGCTAGCATTCACACTTCATAAATTATTTCTTTTATCATTTACCTACTCGAGGACGAGCAGGAATTAAGCTTGGGATGCTGATACGTCTCCAACGTATCTATAATTTATGAAGTATTCATGCTATTTTATTATCTGTTTTGGATGTTTATGGGCTTATTAAACACTTTTATATTATTTTTGGGACTAACCTATTAACCTTGAGCCCAGTGCCAGTTTCTGTTTTTCTCCTTGTTTCAGTGTTTCGCAGAAAAGGAATATCAAACGGAGTCCAAACGGAATGAAACCTTCGGGAGAGTTATTTTTGGAACGGAAGCAATCCACAAGACTTGGAGTGTACGTAAGGGAAGCAACGAGGAAGGCACAAGGCAGGGGGGCGCCCACCCCCTGGGCGCGCCCTTCACCCTCGTGGGCCCCTCGTGGCTCCCCTTACCGACTTCTTTCGCCTATATATGTCCATATACCCTAAAAACATCGGAGAACAGAATACATCGGGAGTTCCGCCACCGCAAGCCTCTGTAGCCACCAAAAACCAATCGGGACCCTGTTCCGACACCCTGCCGGAGGGGGGAACCCTCACCGGTGGCCATCTTCATCATCCCGGCGCTCTCCATGACGAGGAGGGAGTAGTTCACCCACGGGGCTGAGGGTATGTACCAGTAGCTATGTGTTTGATCTCTCTCTCTCTCTCTCATGTTCTTGAGGTGATACGATCTTGATGTATCGCGAGCTTTGCTATTATAGTTGGATCTTATGATGTTTCTCCCCCTCTACTCTCTTGTAATGGATTGAGTTTTCCCTTTGAAGTTATCTTATCGGATTGAGTCTTTAAGGATTTGAGAACACTTGATGTATGTCTTGCCGTGCTTATCTGTGGTGACAATGGAATATCACGTGATTCACTTGATGTATTTTTGGTGATCAACTTGCGGGTTCCCCCATGAAGCTATGCATAGGGGTTGCACACGTTTTCGTCTTGACTCTTCGGTAGAAACTTTGGGCACTCTTTGAAGTACTTTGTGTTGGTTGAATAGATGAATATAGATTGTGTGATGCATATCGTATAATGATACCCACGGATACTTGAGGGACATTGGAGTATCTAGGTGACATTAGGGTTTTGGTTGATTTGTGTCTTAATGTGTTATTCTAGTACGAACTCTATGATAGATCGAACGAAAAGAATAGCTTCATGTTATTTTAACGGACTCCTTGAACAGATCGATCAGAAAGGATAACTTTGAGGTGGTTTCGTACCCTACCATAATCTCTTCGTTTGTCTCCGCTATTAGTAATTTGGAGTGACTCTTTGTTGCATGTTAAGGGATAGTTTTATGATCCAACTATGTTATTATTGTTGAGAATGCACTGTGAAAGTTATGAACTCTAGCCTTGCTTCAACGCATTGCAATACCTTTTACGCTCACTTTATCATTAGTTACCTTGCTGTTTTATATTTTCAGATTACAAAAACCATATCTACCATCCATATTGCACTTGTATCACCTCTTCGCCGAACTAGTGCACCTATACAATTTACCATTGATTGGGTGTGTTGGGGACACAAGAGACTCTTTGTTATTTGGTTGCAGGTTGTTTGAGAGAGACCATCTTCATCCTACGCCTCCCACGGATTGATAAACCTTAGGTCATCCACTTGAGGGAAATTTGCTACTGTCACTACAAAAAAAAGACACATCCGTGACATTTTGGGCCGAACGAATTTTTTTCTGTCATACATATGACACTTCTATGACGATAATTGTGACAAAACCCGGTATCATCATAGATGTGGTGGGCTCCTACTTCTATGACAAAAAATCATGACAGAAAATGGGCTTTTTGTCCTGGGCGGGCCGGAGACGCAGCTGCATGACATTCTTTGGGCCGTCCATGACGGAAAAAACCGTAGTAGAAGCGAGGGTGAGGAAAATTTCGGGGAGTTCCCGGTTACGGTGGGAGGTCGGGGGCCGAGCGATGCGCGTTTCTCTCGTACACGTACGCGTGCGTGTGCGAGGCGGTGGCTCTAACTGAACCCGAGCGAGGCGTTGGGCTCTAACTGAACCCGAGCGATTGCACTGCAGGCTACGCGTTTCTGAACCCGAGCGATCGATCGATGGCTGTTAACTGAACCCGATCGAGCAATTCCTTCGCTACTGCTGCTAACTGAAGCCGATCGATGCTGCCTCTGGATGAACAGTGAGCGTTGCTGGGGGGGTTTGGATGAACAGTTCCCGGTGGGGGTGGATGAACAGGACCCCGTGGTGTTGCCTCTGGATGAACAGGACCCCGATCGATCGAGCCGGTTGGGGCTGGATGAACAGGACCCCGTGGAGGGCAGGATGAACAGGACCACCCCGTGGAGGGCAGAATGAACAGTAGACGGTGGAGGGCTAGATGAACAGTAGCCCATGGAGGGGTGGTTGAACAGGAGCCCGTGGAGAGGGCTGGTTGAACAGTAGCCGGTGGAGTAGCGCGTGGTGGAGGCTGGATGAACAGGAGCCCGTGGATGAACAGTCGCAGGTGGAGGCTGGAGGAGGTCGACGGTGGATGAACAGTAGCCCGTGGAGGCTGGAGGGGGTCGACGGTGGAGATGAACAGTATCCCGTGGAGTCCCGTTTTGCGGTACGCCACACCCCTCCCGATGAACAGGACCCCCGTTTCGACCGTAGCGCTCCAACACAAGTCCGTTTCCTCCGTTTTGCGGTACGCCACACCCCTCCCGATCAACAGGACCCCCGTTTCGACCGTAGGAGGTCCGTTTCCTCCGTTTTGCGGTACGCCAGACCCCTCCCGATGAACAGGATCCCGTTTCAAACGTGGCCGGTCGAACACAAGGCCGTTTCCTCCGTTCTGCGGTACGCCAGGCCTCGTTTCCATCGGCTGTTCCGTCCAAGCCCTCCCGATGAACACGACGACGCATTCCGTTCCGACCCAGCCGGTTGGCTCCCCATGAACACGACGACGACGCTGTTTCTCCGTTCCGACCCAGCCATGTACACGAGCCCTGGCCGTACGTATGCGCGAGTAGGCGTTCGAGACCCCGCCCGTATGTACACATACGTGGCCGTATTTTCTTTCTTGCACCCTGGCCGCTGTACGTACGTGTACATGCTACGTGCGCGCCTCTACTACGACACGTACGCGCCTCTACTACGACACGTGCGCGCCTCTACATCCACCAGTATATATGTACGTACACGTTCGCGACCAGAATGACAACGCTACGTACGCTTCGACCAGGTGGGTCCCGACTGTCAGGCACTTCCTTGCCTGCGAAGATGTAGCTGGTGGGTCCCAGCAGTCAGGGGGGCGAATCGTTTTTTTTGTCCGGACGCACTTCCTTGCGTGCGAAGATGTAGCTGGTGGGTCCCAGCAGTCAGGGGGAAACGTTTTTTCGCGAAATACAGTGGCCCGTCCGGTGGGTCCCAGCTGTCAGGTGGAGGAATAATTATTTTCCGCGTAATAAGGAGGCACTTCCTTGCTGCGGCCGTGGACCCGGCTGTCAGCCTCTCCACGTACAGTCCACGTCCGATGGAAGTCGTTCCTTGACCACGTTGACCACGCCGCGCCGAGAGCACCAGGGCGGTGGACGACGGCGAGGCCTAGGAAGGGGACGACGGGGAGCCGGGGAAGACGCGGCAGTGGAAGCCCGCGCGGAGAGGAGTACGAGGGTTCACTGGTTCGGCTGCGGTGTGAGGCTGCCGTCGCCGCAGGGCCTGGCCAGCGGTGGGAATAGTAGGGGGCGGTGAGGCCTCCGCGGCAGCACAGCCGGCCACGGGAGGCAGGAGCATGCGGCACGACCGGCGCTGCTTTGGGCGGCTGGAGCAAGAAGACCAGAGGTTGAAGAAGCACTACGGCCGTTGGATGGACATCGTACGGTCACTGGAGCTAGAATCGTGCATATTGACTAAGTTGACAAAGCCCTCCGTCCCCGTCAACTTAGTAGGCCCACAAGTCAGCCTGCCACTATACTGGGTCCCAGCTAACAGGGGGAGTATTCATTTTTTTGTGCGTAATAAGGAGGCACTTCCTTGCGTGCGAAGATATAGCTGGTGGGTCCGAGCTGTCAGCGGCGGTAACGTTTTTTTCGCGAAATACAGAGGCCCTTTCGGTGGGTCCCTGATGTCAGGTGGAGGAATCATTATTTTGCGCGTAATAAGGAGGCATTTCCTTGCGTGCGGCCGTGGACCCAGCTGTCGGCCTCTCCACGTACAGTCCACTTCAGATGCATGTCGGTCGTTGACCACGTTGACCAGGCCGCGCCGAGAGCACCAGGGCGGTGGACGACGGCGAGGCCTAGGAAGGGAACGACACGGAGGCAGGGAAGACTCGGCAGTTGTTTCCCACGCGGAGGGGAGTACGACTGTACGAGGGTTTACTGGTTCGTCTGCCGTCGCCGGAGAATAACAGCAGGTGTGGGTGAGTAGAGGGATGGCTAGGCCAGCGATGGGAGTACGGTGGGGCGGTGAGGCCTGCGCGGCAGCAGAGCCGGCCGCGGGGAGGAGGGAGCAGGCAGTCCCGCCGGCGCTTGTTTGAGCGGCTGGAGCAGGAAGAGCAGAGATTGAAGAAGCACGACGGCCGTTGGATGGACATCCAACAGTCAGTGCTTGTGCGTCAACCTTTTTTTAGGAAAGCCTCAAATCTGTGGAAAACAGCATACAACCCATCTGCCATTATTTCTAATAATTTACAGCCCATTTGCTAATTATTAAGGTTTTTTTGGAGCCCATATTCTTTTTGTTAGCATTACAGGCCATATTGTGGCCACGGTTAAAAAATTATACGAAATTTTGCATATTTCGGTGCGGTCCGAACTGTTTTTAATCCCGAAATTTCGACTCACATTCAAACTGATTTTAAAAATAAATGTATATCAATATAAAATCCAACAAATTCTCCACGCATAAAAATTAATGTAATTTAAAATCTCGAAATGAAAAAAAAGATATTTGAAACTAATTGCCGGTTTGATGTGTTTTAAAAATGTACAGCCCATTTCTCATTACTGATGGGCCATTTTCTCGGCCAGCCGAATGAAAGCTCTCCTCGTCTTGAAAGATTTGCAGCCCAACAGGCCTGACAAAGCGACTTACTTGGCAAATCACAAAAAAACTGGGCTGTGGCCGTGGACCCAGCTGTCAGCCTCTCCACGTACAGTACTCTTCCGATGGAATGTCGTTGACCACGTTGACCACGCCGCGCCGAGAGCACCAAGGCGGTGGACGACGGCGAGGCCTAGGAAGGGGACGACGCGGAGCCGGGGAAGACGCGGCAGTGGATGCCCACGCGGAGAGGAGTACGAGGGTTCACTGGTTCGGCTGCGGTGTGAGGCTGCCGTCGCCGCAGGGCCTGGCTAGCGGTGGGAGTAGTAGGGGGCGATGAGGCCTCAACGGCAGCACAGCCGGCCACTGGAGGCAGGAGCAGGCGGTCTCCCCGGCGCTGGTTTGGGCGGCTGGTGCAAGAAGAGCAGCGATTGAAGAAGCAGCAGGACCGTTCGATTCAAATCCAACGGTTACTGCTGCTAGAATCGTTTGTTGACTAAGTTGACAAGCCCTGCGTACGCGTCAACTTAGTAGGCCCACAGGTCAGCCTCCCAACCGGTGCGCCCCAGATGTCAGTGGGAGGAATCATTTTTTTCGCGTAATAAGGAGGCAGTTGATTGCGTGCGGCCAGGCCAGCGGAGGGAGTAGGGTGGGCCGGGGAAGCCTGCGCGGCATCACAGCGGGCCACAAGAGGAGGGAGCAGGCAGTCCCGCCGGCGCTAGTTTAGGCGGCTGGAGCAGGAAGATCAGAGATTGAAGAAGCACGTCGGCCGTTGGATGGACATCCAACAGTCACTGCTGCTAGAATCGTGTGTTCACTGACAAAGCCTTGCGTAAACAAGTCAGCCTCGAAATCTGTGGCGTGTACAGCCCATTTGCTATTATTTTTATAATTTTTACTCATTTTCTAATTCATATGGAATTTATTGCAGCCCGTTTTCCATTTTTAGAATTGCTGGCCATTTTCTGGTCAGTACCAGGGTCAAAAAATTAACTAAATATGTGGGAAATTTTGAAAATTCGCAAATTTTTGCTGGGGAACGAAATATTCTTAATCCAAAAATTAATAGCCATACTAAAACAAATTTAAAAATAAATTAGTACTATGTCATGTTAAATCCAATGAAATACGTATAAGATATCAGTGAAGAACAAAAACAAAAAAAGAAACTTATATCCCATTTGCTATAATTTTTTGGAATTTTCAACCCCTTTTGATATTACTTTTAACAGACATTGACCATACTCTTAAGCCAGGCCGGAATGCATCCCTCCTCGTCTTGAAAGATTTGCAGCCCAGTAATTCGGAGAAAACAAATAGGCCTAGCTTGGGTATTCTTCAAAAAGAAATACTGGGCTACCTATTTTCCCAAAGAACTGGTGCATGAGCATTTAGCTTTATTTATTTATTTACTTATTTATGTTTAGGGGACCATGAGCATGTACCTGGGCCGGATTCATGTGAGAGCCTCCCTTCCAGTTAATTATGGGCTTCTCTATTGGGCCTTCATCAGTGGGCTGCATGTTATCAACAAGTGGAAAATGTGTTCCGTACGAAAAATAGTATGCGCTACGTACGGTACGGGGCACTAAAGGATCGAACCGTGCAACGACTTCCAAAACATTGTGTTTGTCGTTCTAACAACACATTTATTCAACCAACAGACGAAATATACTACTGATTGTACATTGAAAACAGCAGCAGCAGCAACCAGGGCTGGGGGTGCAACAGAAGCAGTAAGCAGGCCAGAAGAGTGAAGACGCAGCTCTCTCTTCCAAACCAAACATCAGCCATCATTACAAAAGGGCTACCAAAAAAGAACAAGTGTATGCATCAAACTAAATAAAGATCCTACTACACCAAGTGTACGCATCTAACTAACTGGCTCAGTTAGACGTTACTATTTATTAAGCTGTGGAGATTGGCTGACGGCTTGAACCAGATGGGTGCCTGACGGGGGAAACTCCAGCCAGCAGGTCGAAGTCTGATACTTGCGACCCTCTCTCCTACTTTGGGCTGCAGAGCGTGGCGGCACATATCAGGGTATGGTGCATGCAGAGACGCATGGTACGCTGTGTACACACAGTTTTGCCTGATGAACGAAACCGCGCTGCCATCATGATCCTTGCCGTCGGTTATCTCCTGGTTAATCGGATAATTCAGTCCGACAAACAGAGAGCGTGTACCAAGGCTACTTACCAGCCTCCAGTCAAAAATTCCTGAAGGCCCAGAGAAGCTGGGATCCTGCTCAAAGACCTTGCAGTGACTGTGATTGTATTCCGCGAAACAACACGTCCGGTACGTGCGAACGATCATCAATCTTTCGCCGTCGTCTGATCGAGCCAGGAACCACCTGCAACTGCCATGCCGCTTTTCTTTGAAAGGTTCTGGGATTAGGAAGGGTAGGGACACCAGGCGGCCTACAACATCATATCAAGTTGGAGTCAAATAAAAAAGGGCTCTTGATTTAGTCAATCTTAAGAACAGCATGTTATGAGCATGAATATTTTTTCAGCAAATGTTGACAGTAATATAAGCAAGCCATCATGATATCATAGGAAAGTAACATACTGCTGTAACAGCCGTTTGTAGCGATGACTGGAGTAGGCCAGCAATACGTCCAGCCATAGAAGGAGTCGACAGCGTAAATGAAGCCCTTGTGTTCAATGGCATCAGAGAACCATGGAGGATGTATGATCCTGCGATGGACGTGCAGATTTATCCACTTACCGCAGTGACCTGTCAGATAGGCGAGACCGCGGTTGAAGAACGCAATTAGCCTGAAGTCTTTATAATTCGCAGATCTTGTGGGCACTTGGCAGATTACAACCTTGAGCAAATCAAACTTGGTATCATGTTGGCTACTGTAAGATTCCGAGTATTCTGGGCCGCGGTGCCAAAGCAGTGCAGTGTTAATCGAAGGAAGGGGGATCAATCGCCGGGTGTAGACCTCCACGAGCATCCAGCTGCCGCGACCGTCGACGAGCACCATCCAAGACGTGTTCATGCCGACCCAGTACATACCGTTAATGTAGTTGAGGCTGACGGGGATCGGATCGCAGTCAAGGGGGTTGATGCTCGCCACCCTACGATCGTTATGCTGCGTGACACGCCGTTTCTGAAGATCAGGCGGCATCAGCAAGCAAGGAGCTGGCTTAAAAAGCTCCGGCCTGAGGGCTTTGAGTAAACGGTACAGCCCCGACGAGCACGCGGCGAGCGGCATGGTACTGAGATTGTCCACACGCGAAACAATGAGCTTGATTACCTCTGTGGGGAGCGAATTCCAGCCACTCTTTCGGCGGACGCTGCTCGGTTCTGCCATTGTTAGCGGGGATGGAAGATTGGACGAGATTATGTGCGGACAAAGATGGAGAAGCGAATATGTGCTGCGGGAAGTGGACAGGTGATGATGACTACAGCACGCCGCTTGACTTACGAGACACATACCAGCAGCGTAGGGTCATGTCGATGCCAGACAACTTGCTTGAGTGATCACAGTACTGGTACTCCCTACAGTGCTATGCCCTAACTTGCTTGAGTAGAGTAGTAGAGTAGGACTCTGCTCTACTACTAGCACCGGAGGAGTAGTATATTCTAATCTAAAATAGTTACAAACTTCAATGCCCGAGCGTGGAACGACTACGAACCGTGCTCAAAGACCGTGTCTACGTGGTGTTTGGACATGGGCGACAACCTCAACGCCAACGGTGCTGCTCCCGTTGCACCGTATGTGTTTCTGTCCTTCCTGTTCGAAATCGTGGTAGAATTCATGTTTCTACTCTGTATCCTACTACTATGCTAGTCCACATGATTAGTTTCATCTCTGTTATAGCCGTCATGATTTATTTTGTGCTTATTCGGATTAAATCTCGTAGTAACTTGCTCATATATTCAACTGGCGCAACGTCCCCTACAGCCACTCCCGTTTCATGGACGGCCTGGTCGATGCCTCCAAGGAGCCCTTCGTCCACTGCTATGAGTGCCCGATGCCGTTTTGTGGCTCGCCGGCGGACATGGTGCATCACCTCACGGATGCGTGCAGCGGTCACTGCTGGCCCTTGGCGGAGAACATCAAGTACGAGACGTGCTACCCGTTCACCATGCCGGAGTCGCTGGAGGATCACCGCCGCCTGCTAGTCTCGGAGGAGGACGGCAGCGTCTTCCTCTTGATCGTGGGCACCGGCGAGGCCCGCGCAGGCCGCCGCCCCGTCTCTGTAATGTGCGTCAGGGGCGACGCCGCTGACGCTGACACTGACACGAGGCCGATGTACGGGTGCGTGGTCAGTGTTACTACCCCTCCGGGTCGCGTGGGCGGCGACACCGGCCTCATCGAACGGACTTGGACTCTGGGGAGCTGGGACTATCCCGCCAATGTGGACTTGGAAAACCCATGGCCTCCTTTACCCGCCGACGCGGTGCACGGGGACTCCAAGGAGGTTCACCTGGAAGTACGCATTATCAAGTTAAATGTTGATCATTAGTCTTCGCTCAATGTAATCCGCTGTCTAAGCATGTGGAGACTTCCATGCAGGATCTTGCTCTATTGGAGTATCGCGCATGAATAAAAGTGTATCCGTTTATGGTTTAGTCTAGAATCTTCCATGTATGAATTTTTACTACAGTACTGGTGAAAGACTTACGATGAACCATTTCTTACATCTCCTCTGCCCGCTTGCAAGTCATCCTGATTTAATCCCTCCGTCTAGGTGTATAAGGGCATGGTTAATATTACTTAATAGTATAGCCAACTGTTGACTATAAGAAAGTGCCATGTCATCTGTAGCCAACATGTATAACAATCGATACTCAAAAACTAATTCTTAAAGATCATTTCTTGCAAAGCACAATAAGTGTTATTTCTTCACAAGTTTTGGATGCAGGTTGAACAGTTGAACGCTTTTGTTTGCAAAAGATACCTTTTTATCTATTTCACCCGGATGTTTGTGAGCTCTAGAGATGAAATAATATCCGAAGAAACCTATCGATACCCGTTACACATGAGATGACCCCCACATCCTTTGTCAAAATAAACAACTCCCCGATCAATGCATTTCACTCTTCGGTGCAACGCACGGGCACCTTACTACTATAGATTAGTACGACCAAAAATTGAACTAACATTATATATAGTACGATAAATGCTGATGCATGTCACCTAAAATTATATCATTCAAAACTATGTTCAAATACGAATCCAACGATATAGTTTTTGTTGACATGCACTAACATTTTGTCAGTTAAATCTTCAGTCAAATTCAATGGGGGACTAATAAACCACGACCGATGTAGTACAAGTGTAGAGGGCGGCGCTGCACGGGAGTCTCACCTCTCACCCCGCTCGTGGCGCGGCAGTAAAGCCGTCATATCACAAAACCCAACCACTCCCAGTAATAAGTGGCCTGGTAAAATAAACGGACAAGCAACCATCACATCCCTCCGTCTTTTTTGCATTTCATCTCTCTGCATTTACTTTCTCCGGTTCATCTCGCACACTCGATCCCTAGCTACTACTCCTAGGGCCAGTTCTTTTGGCGGCTTCCCCAGCTTTTCCCACAAGACTAGTCACAGTGGAGAGTAACAATAAGGCGCCTCACTCATTTATTTGGGCTTCTAAACTACTACTCCGTCCTGGTTTATTCCTCACCATTGTAATTTGTGCTAAATTTTGACCAAAGATTTAACTGGTTTATTCCTCACCATTGTAATCCCTCCGTCTAGGTGTGTAAGTCATCTTACGAAAACCAAATAATCCCAAAACACTTAGGCGCGGTGCATTAACTTCTACCTCGTTTCTTGTTTCTTGACATATCAACCAATAAGAGATAAAGAGTGTGCATGCTTTTAATGACTTGAGATATCAAACACGACATGCAGTGGTTAGTTCATTGCATGCAATACTATTAATTAGCAAATAAACATTAACGTTTCTCGTTTTCTCCTCCTCCTTGGTCACGGTGCACAGCCTAAGATGACTTACTCACCTAGACGGATGGAGTAGTGCATGTGACATGCACTAACATTTCATTAGTTAAATTTATGATCAAAATTTGACACAGATTACAATGGGGACCAATAAACCAGGACGGAGGTAGTAGTTAGAGCATGGTTAATAGTATAGCCAGCTGCTGGCTATAAGCCAGTGCCATGTCATCTACAGCCCATCTTATAGCCAACATGTACAATAATAGATCAAAAGAGTGTACTACTTTTTTATTATGTGGCCCACTTCTCATTCTCACAAAGTGCCTAGGAGCACGTGCTAGAGCTGGCTCTTCACGAAGAGCCCGCTTACCTTCTCTCTCCTCTTCTCTTTCCTCCAACTAAGCAGAAATATACTAGTTTATTTCTTATAGCCCGCTGACTCAGCTCTATTGTACTTGCTCTTATGGGATTACTAATCTAGAAGCCTAAAAGAACTGGCCCCTGGTACTCCTACTAGTAGTAGTACTCAAGTTGGAATTCCAATTGCACGGCACAACTTGTTAGGCAAAAAATTCGATACAGGGTGTAGGAAGCGGTTTGGGAATTTGCATGCCTTTCCAACCAGTGAGATACTCCGTACAAAGTACGACAGAGAAATAACCACAGAGAAGGAAGCTAAAAGTAAACAATCAAACGAGCATTTTTGCATTTGTTTTGCATTGAATCGTTTCACAAGCTTGACTAGTGCTGTTTTTCTACTTTTACAAAAACCGCATCGTAATGTTAAAACGTGCATTTGCACGTACATAAGTAATAGTAGTACTCCCTCCGTCTAGGTGTATAAGTCTTCCCTCCTTCTTGGTCACGGTGCACAACCAAAGATGACTTATTGACCTGGACGGAGGGAGTAGCACAGTCTGCAAGCATATATCGAGAGAGACGTGTAGTGCGATAGTATATAGTAAAGTTTGTGCTATATGCACGTACTTGCAAAATGCGTACGAATACACAAGGTTTCCAAACTTTCCCTTTTACATACTTAATTAAGGACGCTAAAAATTCCTGAACGTTCGGGATTTATCATTTGCGTCCCAAAACTAATGAGATCGCCTTACAAAACAAAAATTATACTCCTCCTAAAAGCCACGACGCTCGCAGGAGCGCTTGAGGCGCGCCATGACTGCGCTGATGCGCGGCCGTTTCCCAGCGCGCCGACACAACGCCTCTTCCTCAGCCTCGCAACTCGCGAGGTGCTGATTGGCGGCTTGCCGGTGGGCGAGCACGATCTCACCGGTGTGGTGATCCGGCGCCAACAGGTACTCCTCCTTGCTGGAAGCGTGCACCCGGTCCACGTACCGCCATGCGTAGATGAGGCGCTTGGGCCCGACTGCACTCAGGGCGTCGACACGGGCGTCCTCCGCCACCCTCACGGCCCTCGCACGCGCCTTCTGCCAAAGAGCCAATTGCCTGACTCTCTCGGACGCGACATAGGCCTCACAGGCAGCTTGTTCCGCGGTGCGCTTCTCTTCCTCGGCCTTCTTCTCCGCCTCTATTTTGGCGCGCTCTGCTGGAGGCAAAGCCTCCCACAAGGCGACATCCATTTCTTTCCAAAGCTCCTCAAGGCTGGGGGGCTCGGCGGGCGGCGCGGCATTCTCCTCGTAGCGGGGAGCCGACACGTCCTCCGGCGCGCGTGCTGGCGAGATGGGGAACGCTGACGCGTCCACCTCGACGCGTCGCGGCGAGGAGCGGAACACCGACGTGTCTTCCTCGACTAGTGGCGGCAAGGAACGAAATGGCGACGTGTTGCGTCGCGGCGAGGAGCGGAACGCCGACGCGTCCTCCTCGACTAGTGGCGGTGAGGAACGGAACGGCGACGCGTCGCGTAGCGGCGAGGAGCGGAACACCGACGCGTCCTCCTCGACTAGTGGCGGCGAGGAACAGAACGACAACGCGTGCCCGTCCGCGCGGTGTAGCGAGGGGCTCCTAGGGCTTGGAAGGGGCGATGCCATGGTGGTCGACGTGAGAGGGAGGGGGAGGAGATATCGATGAACGTGAACGCGAGGGGGAGGAGATAGCGATGTCGTGGGAGGCGCAGTATTTATAGCGAGCAATGGCACACCTACGTAAGATATGGACTAAGCTGCACTGACTTAACTGCAGGTCCAGTTGCATCACTGACATGTGGGCCAAACCCCTGTTGGGCCCATATGACAGTGACCCAATGCACATGCAGTTAAGTAATAGCTACGTGGGCATATTTTTTGGAGTAAATTACGGGGGAGCGAAGGGGTGGAAATATTGCTGGTCACAACGGATTGGACGAGCGTGGGGGAGGAGAGTCATGCATGCAGATTTTTTCACACGGGGTGGAGTGGTGGGACCGCCGGAGGGAGAAGGAGAGTTTGGCAGGCATATTGTTTCCACACATGGAGAGGAAAAGATTTGGAGACGAACGGGCTTCCTGCAGGTATGGGGAACGGTGCATAATAAGTCATCTTGCATGCCGGGCTAGGTATAGTCTCAAGTCATTAAAAACATACACGCCCCACACATGTTCATATTTCAAGGTGCACTAAATTATTGCATGCGATGATTAAGGCTGGCCATAATGGTGGTATCTTAGCTGGTATCATGCACACGGGAATAGCAAACATGCTGATGTGGCAAAGAATTAAAGAAGAGAGGGGGGTTAGAGTAACTAGTGTTCATGCATGCATTGGTAAACACATTTTTTTGTGAAGAACGACATCACTAGTTGAGTACTTTTGCAGACTTCAAAAACTATTCCACCGCCTCTACTATCTTGCTAAGAGTAGGTGAAAATTTTGAATCGAGCCCTTTAAACTAGAAGGGAGGTAGTGGTACTCTAAGGCTGGTCATAGTGGGGAGTAACTTAGACTAGTAACATGCATATGTTACTAGTCTATGTTACTACCTCTATAGTGCATAGTATCATAGATTAGTATCATAGGTGGTCTCATTTATTGCCATGCATGACACATAGTAGCATCACATTTATTATGTTACGGTATCTACCTATGTTACTATAATCATCTCTCTCTTATACTCATTATAATCAGTATTGTAGATATTGATATTTTTAGTATAAATTTGGTCGTGGGATTTCATTGATGCCTGTCAAAGCGTGGAGGAAGCAGAGCTTAGGGCTTGCATTGCCGGTCTCTACATAGGTATTTCTCTTCATAATCCTGTAATTTTAGAGACTGATTGCGCTTTTGTGGTAGCGTCTCTTGCATCGGGGGACTATGACAGGTCTGCTATGCGTGACCTGAAGATGAAAGCGTTGAGCATCTCGAAGTTGATCAACAATCTTCAATTGTCAAAGATTAGCCGTTCGGCCAATAAGGTGGCACACTTAATCGCTAAGTATAGCTTTGACAATAGATTAGATGGTATTCTTGTAAATAACGTACCGCCCTGTGTGGTGAATATTGTATCGAATGAGTGTACTGGTGTGGCTGGTTAATTAATATAAGGTAGTGTTCAAAAAAAGTATAAATTTGGTCAAACACTTTGCAAACGGTTGATGGGAGTAAAAAGGACCAGAGGGAGTATCATGCATGCGGAGTAGGCAAAAAAAATTGCTTGTCTAAAAAAAGGCAAAAAAATTGCTCATTTATAGCCGGTCGAAGTCTCAAAGGGCGCGACCGCGCGAGGGAGGCGAAGGTCGTGGGAGGCGCGACGTTTGACGGAATTAAGTGAAGTTACATCCACGCGCCGGCATGGCGTGCGAACAGGCAGAAGCTATACCGTCAGGCCTACGATATGGGTCTAGTAGACATGACATCTAGTGGGTCCCGCATAGTTCTCGAGAACTCTTTGGGGGCTTGCAGCCGTTTATCCACCGGGCAAGCCAGCAACCCCACGCCGTTCGCACGCCCTACTCGTCCCCGTCTTCTACCTTACAACAGTTCGCTCCCAGTCGTCCCGTCCTTTCACATTAGTTCGCTCCCAGTTTTTTTTGCGGGGTACAACAGTTCAACTTCTCCTAACCCTCCTCCAAAATCCATGGCCTCCCAAATCTCCATGGTCGCCGCTAAGTACCAGGTTAGAGCCATCACCGGCGATCAGTTCATCGTCATCTACACACGTGGATCCGAGACGGTGAAAGCATGGCTTGCTCGCTTCCTACGCATGTTCAACAGTTCAACGGATGAGTGGGTCGCTGGGCTAGATGTTGAGTACACCACAGTCCTGGGACAAGAGAAGGATCTAAAGGACGAAGAGAGGAAGAAGCCCGCCGTGATCCAGGTTTGCGTACATAATGTTTGCTTGGTCTACCACATATGCCATGCCGACATTGAGTGCCAGGATTTTAAGAACTTCCTCAAGGACAAAAGAGTGAAATTCGTTACTGTAGGCTTTAAGAACGACAGGGATGTCCTGCGTCGGATAGGTCTCGTTGTAGGCCAGCCCTTCGATCTCCAGAAGGCAAGCCTGGTGTCCTCCTCTCAACCTTCAATGCTGACCCTGGCAACAGCCATGATTGATCCTTCATACGCTAAACTGAAGAAACCTCATCACGAGTTTCATCATTGTTAGAGTAGTCATTATGGTATACGACTTCTAGTCCAAGTCAGTTTTGTACCCCTACCCCAAGTCGGTTTGTACCCTCTTATATACTCTTGTATGCCGCACCAAATCATCAATAAGCAACAGTTTTATTCAGCTTTCATGGTATCAGATACCGGTCCCAAGGTTTAGGGTATGGCTCCGCCAACGCCACCGCCGCCGCCCGGCTACTTCGAGCGCCGGGCCGCGCTCATCGCCAAGGCTGCCAACGCTGCGGCCGCTTCTCTCTCGGCCCTCACCATAGCTCCACAAAACTACCCTGCACCCATCCTCGCCGCACCAATATCTCTTGCTGACACAATCTCCGACGTCAGCCCCTACATCCCCATAGTTCTTGATCTCGCCGCCCACAACTACTACCATTGGAGACATCTCTTCGATCTCCACCTCGGCCGCTGCAACCTGCGCTCGCATGTCGCCGCCAACTGTCTTCCCCGCCCCGATGATCCGCAATGGTTGAAAGACGATCTTGCGATCGTCCAGTGGTTCTACACCCGCATCACCACTGAGATCTTCAATATGCTCGATCACGACGGCGCCACCGCTGCCAACATCTGGCACTCCCTCCGTCAGCTCTTCCAAAGCAACACCGACGCTTGGAAAAACACTCTCCACACCGAGCTTCGCAATATGGTGCAAGGAGACGCCCCGGTGAACCTGTTCTGCCAGCACGTTAAGACCATTGGTGATGAGCTCCGCGAACTCGGCGATACAGTTAGCGACTCACAGCTAATCAATATCGTCATCGTCGGCCTCAGCGAAGACTTTGACAAGCAAGCCTCGTTCATACCGATGATACGACCCCCTCCTACCTCCGCTGAAGTTCGTTCCTTGCTACAACTCGCGGCGGAAACACAAGCTCGCAAGGACTCTCGCCCCAAGGTCTTTCATGCTGCGGCTCGTCCTCCTCTGTCATCTACACCAGCGCCGCCTTCCAGGCCGGCTCCTGCCGCCGGGCCGTCCGCATCGTCATCTGTTGAACCGCCCCCAGGCTGGCGTCCTAGTCCGAACTACCGCGGCAAAAGCCCTATCTACAGGCCGCCGTCGACTCGTTCGGTTCCGCCTACGACATCACCAGCACCGAGTCCTGCACCACCCACCAGTGCTCCATCTGCGGTTGCATGGCGGCCTCCTCATGATCCTTGGACGGGGCTTGTTCAAGCATGGCCCATGCCCTGGTCCGCTCCGTCCACCCTCGGTGCTCCGCCGGCATACTCAGGTGCCTGGCAACCCGGCCTTCGGCCGCCTACTGGTGCTCCCGGGGTTCTCAACCCCCGACAGCCGGCCAATGCCTATCACGCCGCCCCGACGTATGCTCCTTATGGTCATTACAGCACCGACAACGGCGCCTACTACACACCTCAGCCGGCCCTGCTCCCGACGCCACCCCCACCACAGCCGGCCAATGCCTACTACACTCCCCAGCCGGCCCTACTGCCTTCACCATCGTATCCGCCGGCACCGCTTCCGACACCACCCTCACCTGCGACGCCGAGCTGGGATCAAGCTGCCTTTTTCCAGGCCATGAATAACTTTGCTGCACAAGGAAACTCAGGTACGGATTGGATCTTTGATTCAGGGGCCTCCAGTCATATGTCTGCATCTAGTAATTGGTTATCTTCTTGCACTAAATCTCCTTTCCCTTCCATTATCCTTGGAGATGGATCATCTATCACTATATATTGTGTTGGTCAGGCTCAACTTCCCTCTTCCACCAAACCTCTTTTACTTCGCGATGTTCTAGTTGCACCCGCCCTCATTAAAAATCTTATCTCTGTTCGCCAATTTACTTGCGACAATCTAGTTTCGGCTGAATTTGACCCTTTTGGTTTATCTGTGAGGGATTACCTGACCAAGGCCGAGATCGCTCGCTTCAATAGCTCCGGTGATCTTTATTATCTTAATGGAGTTCCTGCCGCCACCCCTCCAACATCCATGCTGGCCTCCGTCGATCTCTGGCATCGTCGCTTGGGCCATCCCAACCCCGCCGTCTTAGCTTCTATGCTTAGTGAATTTACCATACCATGTAATAGGGACTCTCATAATTCTGTGTTTTGCGAGTCTTGTCAATTAGGCAAACATGTGCGTCTTCCCTTTAGTTCCTCTAGTTCTTGTAGCACTTATCCCTTTGAATTAATACATTGTGATTTATGGACCTCTCCCATTGCAAGTGTTTCAGGTTTTAAATACTACCTTGTTATCCTAGATGATTTCAACCACTTTGTCTGGACTTTTCCTCTACGCAACAAATCCGAGGTCCATTCTCTTTTCCTTAATTTTCAACGCTATGTGTCTGTTCACTTCTTCCTCCCAATTCGCTTTATCCAATGTGACAATGGTCGCGAGTTTGATAACATTAAAAATCATACTTTCTTCTTACAACATGGCATCCTGCTTAGGTTCTCATGTCCCTACACCTCCCCTCAAAATGGTAAAGCAGAACGCTCTCTTCGCACCCTCAATGATATTGTTCGCACTCTCCTCATTCAATCATCTATGCCTCCCAAGTTTTGGGCTGAAGCCCTACACATGGCCACCTTCCTTCTAAATATTCGACCTTCTAAAACTAAACCCAACACTACTCCCTATTATTCCCTCTTTCTTTCCCACCCCGACTACTCCGCAGTTCGTGTTTTCGGCTGTCTCTGTTTTCCCAATGCCTACGCCACTTCTGCAAATAAATTGTCACCACGCTCTATCCCATGTGCTTTTCTCGGCTTCTCTGACGAGCACAAAGGCTATCGCTATCTCGACCTTCACACCGGACACGTTCATGTCTCTCGTCATGTCACGTTTGCTGAGCACATTTTTCCTTTCTCACAACGCACTACTACACCATCCAACACCCCTAGCTCCGCAACCACCCCCTCTCCCTGTCCTTTCCAACTATATACTCCCCTACCTGCCGAACACAACTTATCACCACCACCATTAACACCCACCATAGCCAATCCCAACCATACACTCACCCCACCCGAGACGTCTCCCCTAGCTCCGCAATCACCCGAGACGTCTCCAACACCCCCGACCCCTGCTTCCTCCCCAACACCCCCGGCCCCTACTCCCACTCCACCACCCAGCCCTGCTCCCACTCCACCACCCAGCCCTACTCCTTCGTCCGACTCTTCCGCTGCGCCGGACTCACCAGTACCCACCTTACCCTCTCGTGCTATTCCTACAGCAGCCCCGATTAATGATCATCGCATGCGTACTAGGGCCAAATCAGGATTTCATCAACCCCAAGACCGCCTAAACCTTCATATCTCCGTATCTCTCACTTCTCTTTCAAAGAATTACAAAACTGCTCTACTTGATCCCAATTGGGCCGCTGCCATGCAAGAAGAATATAATGCTTTACTTCAAAACAACACCTGGCAACTTGTTCCTCGTCCTCCCAATACAAATATTGTTTCTGGCAAATGGATTTTTCGCCAAAAGTTCCACTCCGATGGGAGCCTCTCACGATATAAAGCCAGGTGGGTTTGTCGTGGCTTTTCTCAGCAACAAGGAATTGATTACGAAGAAATCTTCTCTCCTGTTGTTAAACCTAGCACCATTCGCACCGTTCTTAGTGTTGCTGTCTCCTCTTCATGGCCCATTCACCAACTTGATGTTAAAAATGCTTTCCTCCATGGTTCCCTTCACGAAACTGTCTACTGCCAGCAACCTCTGGGTTTTGAAAATCCATCCTTTCCAACTCATGTATGTCTTCTTCAAAAATCTCTCTACGGTCTTAAACAGGCCCCACGAGCTTGGTTTCAACGCTTCTCCTCCTTCATTCAAACAATAGGCTTCACTCCATCTCTCTCCGACACCTCTCTTTTTGTGTATCATCAAACTTCTGACACTGCCTATTTACTTCTCTATGTAGATGATATCATTCTTACCGCCTCCTCTCAAAAGTTCTTAGATCATATTGTCTCTCTTCTTAGATCTGAATTTTCTATGACTGACCTAGGACTCCTTCATCATTTCTTAGGCATTGCTGTTGTTCGAGATTCCTCCAGCCTTTTTCTTTCCCAACGCCAGTATATTCTTGATCTTCTTAATCGTGCTGGTATGCTTGACTGTCAATCATCTTGCACTCCTGTCGATACTAGTTTTAAACTTTCGGCTACCGGTGAACCCTTTTCCGATCCTACTCTCTATCGTAGCCTAACAGGTGCTCTCCAATATCTCACCATTACTTGTCCTGAAATCTCTTTTGCTGTTCAACAAGCATGTCTCTATATGCATTATCCCCGGGTTCCTCACTATAATCATGTTAAACGCATTCTTCGGTAGGATGCAGTTCCTATGAGGAGGGAAGTATGGTCAACCTCGAGATCATGTTTCCAAAATGAGGCTGGATTACACACAAGGTGCCAGTTCCCTAATGATGCTGGATTAGACACAAGGTGCAAATTCCCAGATGATGCTGGATTACACACAAGCCAGGTGGAGTTGTCAGCTGTTCATGTCCTCGTGGCATTAGTAAAGGCTGAAAGAAAGCGTGCAGCAGCCCTTGAGAATGTAGCTGAGTTCCTGAAGAAGCGAAAAGAGCAATCAGATGCTCTCTTCACCCAAGCCAAAGAAGAGATGGAAGAAGCCAAAAATAAGCTAGCAGAGGCAGAGCAGGCTAGGCGTCTCCTGCTATCTAAAACTATTGTCAATACAAAATTTCCTTCATAATAGCTAGGTTCAAATGTTTATCTAGTCAGCATGCCTGTTGTGATGTCCGTGCATCTACTGATGTGGCACAAAATGTTTTTTTCGGGTCATTTAATAACAGCAATTACTTTCCAAACAATAACAGACGAAGCATTGGACATGGTATAGTTCACGCGCAAGCCCGACATTCCAAGTTCAACTTCCACATCAAACTCATGTTCACAGATATCTGCACATTCATACATAATGTCCACAACCATGATTCACTTCAAAGCCAAAAAAATGTGAGGAGAGTTATAAATAAAGAAAATCCTCTACTAGTTCCTGCTACCAGTGCGAGCACAACAAGTCAAGACCATGCGTAAATTAATTATATTTTAGTCATTTTTTGTGTTCTAAAATGCCTGCCGGCTCGCGGAAGGACGTGTTGCCGGCACACGCGCGGATTCAATGAAGGCAGGCGGGGCAGTCTTAAGCTGGTTGCACGCGGCGAGGAGGCGTGCTCAGCCGGGCCTGCAGCGAGTGCGGCCCTCTTGGCCGGCGCGCCGGTTCAATGCCTGCGCTATGAGAGGTCGCGTCCGTGTCAGAGCAATCACTCCCTCCAGTCCTTTTTTGTTTGGGTATAACAAAATCTCGTTTTCCATTCACATTTTACAAGTAAAATTCGTGGACAAACTTTGACCCAAAGTACGATGGGGACTAGTAAACCAGAATGGAGGTAGTAGTTTTTTTAATCAAAGAAGGGTTTCCCCTTCCGATTTTCATTACTGAAAACCAGCATCTAAATCTAAACCATAGTATTTGCCCTAGAACTACCAGGTTCAACATCTCGCAACATAAACCCATACAACCTCCATCGCAAAAAAACCATACAACCATACGCCAAGGAGGTACGTAGTACTATGAATTCCATTTTCGCTCCATACCAATCGTTCTAAAAACTACTTACTACTTATAACGCGCCATTGAAAATCGGAACTCTTAACCCCGCTAAAAAACGATATTTTAAACGTGGCTACTCGATCTGTGGCAACTGGCGAGCCACCGCGCTCCAAGTCGTTCACCTGTGGTCCCGACCATCAACTCCTACGGATCAAATTATCACGCGAGCTGACTATTCCTACAAAGGTGCTCCACCACGTACCCGGTACCCGCGAATGCAGCAATCGTGCACCTAGGGTTTTAGGGTTTATTTGTTAACGTCGCCTTTACGTAACACTCATGTGTGCGAGACAGCGAGAGGCCGACTGCGTGCGTGCGCCTCTTCTCTTCGTATATGTACTCCACCGTTTGTCTGGTGTCCAAAAAATTATAATAACTACTAGCAATGTGCCAATGCGTTGCCACACGATCAAAGTAGATTAATACATATTCACCGATTTGATAGAAAAAAAGTCTAGTTTTGAAATACGTATATCACTAAAAATATGTTATGTTTCACTCAAAATATATTCCTTTGGCGGTTTTGATGAGATAAGGGAGGAATGTTGTTGGTTTCAAGATTCGAGAAGTGGTATATGTCTAATTTCTACTCTTACTAGCAAGATGCCCGTGCGTTGCACGGAACATCAAGATCTTGTGGGAGAAAAGGATGAACGAGGGAAGGCCTTATCTGCAAATGTGGTGAAGAGTGCGGGTAAATTGCCATATTTTCCTTCCTATCCGTCAGATATAAATCGGACGACCTACATTGCAGGATGGCAGGCCCACCATCATCACCAACTCTATTTTTTATCCCTACTCTTATAAAAAGCATTGTCGGTGATGATCGTGTGCCTGCCATCCTGCAATATAGGCCGTCCGATCTATATCTGACGGATAGGAAGGAAACTATGGCAATTTTGCAAAAAGATACCCACACCCCTCTCCACATTTGCAAATAAGGCCTTCCCTCGTTCATCCTTTTCCCCCACAAGATAAACTACTCATACAAATGCATCTTGATGTTCCGTGCAACGCATGGGCATCTTGCTAGTTGTTGCAAAAAGCCCATGTGTGTGTGAGAGAGAGGGAGAGTGGAGGAGGACGGAGTGCATGTGTGACAAAGACACAAGGAGTGTGTGTGCGATAGGTATCAGCTTAAAATGAGGCGATAGTGTGTGTGTGCACGATCGAGAGGGCGTGTCTCAAGAAGGGAAGAAAAATCTACATAGATACAAGGAGCGGGAGAGAGACATGTATGCGATGGTGGAAGCACGAGTGTGCGGGTGTATAAACCTATCTAGAGGCTAGCTAGTCGATAAATGTTTGTGAGAGAAATACGAGTCGGGGTGCGAAAGCGAGAGTTTTGTGTGTGTGAGAGAGAGACGGTAGTCGGGAAGGGGAGTGGAAGCAGGAGTTGTGTGTGTGTGTCTGTGAGAGAGAGAGAGGAGACGGTAGTCGGGGTTGTCTGATCGGTAAACAAATGAATAATGTCAGTCTGGGATGGAGACGAAAAGGAGACCGCAACAAATGTTGTGTCTACAGGAGAGAGAGAGAGTAATTTTAGTGGTATGAGTCATATGTAGAGACATATAGGGTGTGTGAGAGAATCCCATAGAGAGAAAGACAAAGTGAAAGACGAGTGGAGACTGTGTGTGTGGCGGTGAAAAAGAAAGCTTAGGTACCGAGTGATACCAGAGAACAGTAGAGACGTGAGAGATAATGAAAACCGTGTAATGTATAATGATAGGGAGAGTGTGACACTTCTCAAGGGAGACGTCGAGAGACCATGTTTGCGAGGATAGGAGAAACATGAAGTGAGCGTGCGGGTGAGCTGGAGAAAAGAGAGTGATAGCTACCTGAAGGAGCATGCATGCGAGAGAGATGGGCGTGAAAGGAGTGAACAAAAAAGGGATTCAAATATTTGAATTCGAGATGATGATACATGTAATCCATACTCGAACCAAAATTGATCTATCAAACATGCATACTCATATGAATTCACGCACATCTATGTTATTTAATATGTAGATATTACTGATCCATACATTTTAGTAGAACATAATTTGGTTAAATTTTTCGAATTCAACCTTAAGATTTCGAGATCGTTGTATTTGTAAATCATATTATACATATAAAGGAGCAGAATTCTTTGTTGTGCTTTTGAAAGTATATATAAAAAATGATGTATATAGAATGTAATTCCAATTGAAAATGGATCCCGCCCGAAAAAAATAGAATACAAACGGGATTCGAATTGAGTTGGCACGGTAAACGTGCACTCTGCAAAATTTGAACGAAGCGGGGAAAGTCGCAGTAACCGCCCGAAACCAAAATCTGCGAGATGGAAATCACTACTGCCTATCCCTGCCACGCAAAGCCTATCTGCTGGATTTCTATAGGTTTCGATAGGGGTAGGTTTGTAATTTCACCCAAACGTGACGTAACCGCCTCTCACCCGGATTCATACACGGTGGGCGCCAAAACACAGTGTGTCCTCGGCCGAAATCGACTCCCTCCCCGATTCATATTCATACACGGTGGGCGCCAAAAACAAACTCTCGTCGGCAAATATTCGGTGTATGCGAGATTACCGTCCTATCCCCAACCGACTAATGTTGCTGTGATGTAGTAGAAATTTGAAACGGGGGCTAAGTTTGTAAATTTCCTCGCATTTGAGACAAGCGCGCCCTGAATACATGGTTCCCCCCTTCCTCTCTACCTCCCTTTTCCCCATTCGTACTCCGTGGGCGCCAAAACACCCTCTCCACCCCACCCTCCTCCGTCCGCCGCCGTCCGCCACCCCATCCACCGCCGTCCTCCTCCACCATGCCGGAGCTGATACCCCGACGCCGCCGTCCATTACAAGAGATCGACCTCTCTCATCCACGGCTTCGGACCGGGATCCTTGCATCCCGTCCTCTCGCTTCATCCCCGCCGTCGTCCACCTTGCCGGCGCCGCTCCTACGACCGTCTCGTCCACCGCGCCCCGCCGCCACCGTCTACCCTCCTAGATCTGCTTCCACGCCGCCGACAGCCATCGCTACCGCAGCACCGTCAAATTCTCAGCAGATGCGTACACGGCGCCGCACCAGAGGCGGTACTCTTTCGTATCTGCTCAACTTATTTATCGCAGCAAGAAAATAGATCGCCACTGCTTTACTCTGATTTCTTGTCTTGGTTGCGAAGTTGCCTTTGTCCGGTTTGCACCTTCAGATCCGCCATGGCACGCTCAACACTATACTCCCAATGCTTATGGTTTTCCCCTTTTATATTCCACACTAGTTAAATCACAGTAGACTAAATTTCAAAATTGGGTCAGTCGATTTTTCAGAGCTCGCCGGAGTTCGCCGGTGCGATCGAAGGGGCTCGGGTGGTTGTGGGGCCTCGCCGAACGAAGAAAACTCGACGCGGGTGGGGGTTGGGGCGGGGGTGGGGGTGGGGTGGCGGAGGAACACAGGCGGTGGGGGCCGGTGGTCCGGCCGGCGGCCCGTGCGGTGTTCTGTATGGGAAGAATCAGAGACGAGGAAGAAGAAGGGTTAGGAGACGTAGGATCTTCATCCAACCGCCTGAAATGGTCGAGAGACAGCTGGGAGTTGCATTCTTAATGCGCTCTGGTTCATCATGTGTGGGCACTGCGCAACCAACATTTTATTATCCAAAATCTGCTTGCTCTTCTTTACCATGTTCCTCTTCCGTTCTTCTTTAATATGTACTCTCTCCGTTCCTAAATACAAGTCTTTGTATAGATTCCACCATGGACTACATATGGAGCAAAATGAGTGAATCTACACTCTAAAATGTATCTGGATACATCTGTATGTGATCCATAGTGGAAATCTCTACCAAGACTTATATTTTGGAACGGAGGGAGTATGATAGTAGTACAGTATGTTCCTTGTACTGAAGATGAGCAGGGACATTTGCAGTGTAGAGGTCTATACGGTCGGTTGTGATGGACACTTTGAGCCTCTTTGATTCGTAGGATCTTGTAAACATAGGAATAGGATTTGTAGTGGCCTGCCCACTTGAATCCTATAAGAATAGCAAGGAAATGCGGGGAGCTGTGTCGCCTTTGAGAGTTACACTGATATTAACAGTACCGCACCTTCACTTGAAGAGAGCTGGTATCCGAAGCCTTTCTAGCCGTACCGGCAATACTAGCACATATATTCCAGCAAGTTCCACTTTGCTGATTTTACTCTGATGCTTAAGGTTTTCCCGTTATATCTACACTATGATCTGTGTAGCTGCTTTGTGTCGCACTAGCAGCAGTCCACTCTTGAAGCTAAACACTGCAATGACTTACAAAATTGGCACCAAGGCATTGAGTGCCATTCTGGATGCAATGAAACTCATACGCTCCCCACCTGTTGATTCTTGTTCAGAATATGATCCTAATGACTATTCTAACCTCGAGGAGTCAAAGGCAGATGGCCTGTCCTGTTCACCCATCAAGGTGCCTGTTCTAATTTGGCAATGTTTTATTGATTGCGGGTATCTTGCATATGTTGTCTTGCATTTCTTCTACTTTGTTGCACCGCCATCTGCTTAGTTTACTCATCATATATGTCGAGATGCCATGCCCATCCATTATCAATACATATTCCATCTGTCATCATACCATGTTTTTCCACTCAAATGCTGTTCTTGTGCATCAGACATCAAAAAGGAAGAGGGTGATTGCCGAACCTGAAGGAGCACCAGCAAAGTCCTTGAAAAACGTGGTGGTGCCGGAGAAATCAGACAGCACCCCACTTATATTGGCTGTACAACCAGTGACACAAAACGTAGGACCGACTCCAGCAGACTGTACCCATACTTCACTGGCCACACCACTAGCCCCACCACACAGGACCTGCACTCCAGCAAAAGGTATACCGATTTCATTTGCCATAGCACCAGCTGTACCACAGAAAAATCCCACTCCAGCAAAAAGTACAGCAAGTCCACCGGCCGAAGACCTATCCCAACTGCAGAGACGGCCAATTCCTGCAGATTGGAACCCCATTCCATTTATTCCCAGTTTAAAAGACAATGCTTTCAATGTTGTTAGGGACTACGTGCATATATTCCCATCATGGGAAGATTATTGTGAAGACAAACACCATTTTCACATCTTCCTGTCCAACTTACGTGTAAGTGCTATTATTCATGGTTATTATTTTCCTGTTTTCTGCTGATTGAACACATCAATGATTTACATTACATTGTTGTAACTAGGCGAGGGTCAATCTGGATAGTCATGACGAGCAAAGCTTGCTTGTGCTTTTCAAGGAAGCATTGCAGCAGTATCGGTGTTACCTGAGGAAATCACACTTTGATGGCAAGTCTATAAACGAATTTCCGGTGAAGTCTCCTGTGCTAAATTTAGAAGACATTGAATGGAAAAACCTTGTTATGCACTGGTCTCGTTCCCAGGATGAGGTACTGTCTATGAAATCACATGACAATTTGAACTTCTACTTTTCCGCATGTGCCTTACGGATCTTTTTTGCAGGAAATCTGCTCGAAGAAGAATTCCGGTTTGACAAGAACGACAGGATATCGCAAATATGCTGCCCGCTGCTTTGCTCTTGTTAGTACCTGTTGTCCTGTATCACTGTACTTGCATACATACCTGGTTCATTATGTGACAGCAGTATGCATGATAGCTTGCTTATCAATTGTTCGCTCCAAATTATCTGATCTGTATGAATGGTTACATTAGTGTAGAATATATCCAATGCCAATGTTTTTTTAGCTCTGCATTGTTCTTGTAAGTACATGTTGTCCTTTATCAGTGTACTTATAATGACAGGTAGTTGTTCATGTACCATCACTCTGCAGCTTATTTTCCTTTGCCCTCCATTTTCTACACATCAGATCTATATTTACTCTTACCATAAGGTTGGTACTGAAGAAGTTTAGCTGTGCATTGCTCTTGGCTGTACCTTTTGCCTGTATCGCTGCACTTACATTTATAGCTACTTGGTTATGTAGCATCACTCTTCATCTTATCTTAAATATTCTCCATTTTTTCGTATATTATCACATCTATATTTACTCTTAACAAAATGTAGAATAAAGGCAATGCTTTTGAAGAAGATTCTGTGGTAAACTTCTTGAATTGCCCCCCCCATCAGCATGGACAAGGCCTTTATAGAGCCTGTCTTCACCAATAATGTAAGTTTGTCCATCTCAAGCCTTCAAACTTTGTTGTATATATTTGGTTAGGCATGACTGCAACAGCTGTTTATTTTTGGTGTTTGCATCAAATTGCTTGTTTAAAGTTTATTATGTAGTTCATAAACAAAAGTTTGTCCTTTCTCAATTTAAGTTTTCAGTTGTACAACCAAGTTCCTTCTTCATACCATGTAAATTAAACTATACAGAGCAAGTGATCTTCTTTTGCACTGCATGTATGCTTCTGTTCTTCATCCGTAATCCAGTGGTGTGGTGAACCTACCCACTACAGCACAATGTCATATTCTGCAATGTCTTAACTATGAACAATGTCATATCATTCTACTATTATTTAAACCGTCTCTTTATTTGCCAATCTGAAATGGTATAAATTGACAGCACACTAACCATTGATACTTATGAGTTCTTGATCTGTAATCCAGTGGTGTCGTGAAGCTGCCAACTCCTTCACAATGTCATTTCCTGCCATGTCTTGACCTGAACAATACCATATTGTGTTAATGCAATTTTAAACTGTGTCACTTTATTCGTCAGTAAGAAATGTGATGAATTGTCAGCACTGATACTTTTATGTGCAAAACCTGTCATCTGTCTGCTTGTTTATCTTTCAGAGTGAGGAAGATATAAGTGTTGAACAAGCGCAGTCTCATCATCTTGCTCAGCTGCTTGCGCTGCAGCTCCCCAGCAGGGCTAACCTTTCTTGAACTCTATTGAAGTGCTGTCGGTTTTGTATATTATTTTGTCGGCGTGTTTATTTGCACTGGTGGCGATCTTTGATGCCCAGTGTATGTAATCTGCTGTCTGCTTGTGCTTTATTATCATAGTGGCGAACTTTGATGCCCAGTGGATGTAATATGCCGTAATTTCTTTATTGTATAGTCTAGGTTTTTTCTTATTCACGATGCTGCAGTTATTTTACTGTATATATATATCCTGTCTTCGCAGTAAACCGGCCAAACCGTAAAATTACGGTACATAATCGGGCCGTCATGCAATCACGATGTAGGTTGGGCCTGAAACGTGCCGAACAGCTCACGGGCCGGCAGCAACCCGAAATGAACCCCGGCCCATGATTGTGCGAATCAAATCACGGGCTTTTAATAGGCCAAAATTGTCTCGGTCCTTGTTTGGCCCAATCAGATATCGGCTGCGAGCAGGCCGGATGCAAACCGGGCCGTAGTTAGGCCCAACTATATGACGGGCTTTTAACAGGCCGAAATTAATATAGGGCCGAAATGTTAAACGGGCCCTTAACAGGCCAAAACTAATATCAGGCCGAATTACTAAGTGGGCCTTTAGCAAGTGGGCCCAAAAGCATAGTGTCCAGTTGACCGGCCGAATCTGATATGGGCCATAATTGAGCCCAAAGGCTCTTAAAGGGCCGGACCTGATCTGGGCCGTAATTTGGCCCAGAACGTGGTAGGCTTTTAACGGGCCGGATCTCATATGGGCCACTATTAGGCCCAGAGCGTGGCAGGCCATTAATGGACCGGATCAAATATGGGCCGGCATTTGGCCCAAAACATGGCAGCTAGTTAATGGGCCGGCCTACTAGGGTCCTCAAAATCTTGTGGGCCTACAGCTGGGCCGGCCCATTGATGTCGGTGAAATCTCGTGGGCCTTTAGCTGGGCCGGCCCATTATGATCCGCAAGAATCTTGTCGGCCTTTAACTGGGCCGGCCCATTATGGCACACAAAAATCTTGTGGGCCTTTACCTGGGCCAGCCCATTACGGCCCGCAAAATCTTGTGGGCCTTTAGCTGGGCCAACCCATTATGGTCCGCAAAATCTCGTGGGCCTTTAGCTGGGCCGGCCCATTATGGTCCGCAAAATCTTGTGGGCCTTCAGTTGGGCCGGCCCATTTAAACTTGATGGGCCGGTCCACGTGTCAACATATCATAGGCGCGTCTCGCCCATTGGATGAGTGACACCTATGGCAACGCAGACCTGACACGTGTCTCCTCCAGCCAATGATGATTTTACACGTGGAAAATCCCCATTGGTCGGGCCTGTTAACGGGTTATCGGATCCAAAACCCGACCCGATAGCTTAACGGCGTTCCGTTACGGTGGATGCCACGTGTCGGTCATCCTTGACGAAAGCACTTCGGTGACGCGCGATTTATCGTCATGGAAGTGGACACTTCCGTGATGATAATTTTGGTAATGTCATGGAACACTTCTACGACATCACAGGTATGACTATCTTGATTCTGTCATAAATTTGTCATGGATGTACATGCATGACAAAAAACGTGACCTACTGTGACAAACACATATCATCACGGAAGTCTATTTTTTTGTAGTGTGCAAACCTCTGCACTTGGAGGCCCAACAACGTCTACAGGAGAAGGTTGCGTAGTAGACATCACTATGGTTCGCCATCAGTTTGTTGAGAGGAATGAATAGTCCCTCCAGTACCGACTAATCTTTGACAGGCGTCGCACTGTCCATATTGCTCTCCCTGCTCCTACTTTCTTTGACTTTCAGGCAAAAAGGAGGTATGTTATAACCAGGGAAGAGGCTAACGAGTACGAAAGGAGAACGGAGGCAGGTCGCCTCCAAGCTGTAGCTCTTGAGGCAGTAGCTGATGCATCTCAGTACGACCCCAGCTACAACTTTGGATATCCGCCAGGCCAGCCGTGGCCATAGACCAACTTAGGCCAAAAGCCTAAGCTTGGGGGAGTACGTATTTCTCACCGGCATTACATTCATGTTCACACACTCATGCCAGTTGTCGGTTCTCATACTTTTTCATTGTACTACCCATGCTAGTTTATTTTCTGTTTTAAGCCTTCTTCTTGTGTGTTTGAAAAACCTTAAGAAAAAAAAATAGTTGTAGCTTTTAGCAAGTTTACTTTCCATGCCTGTAGTAGTAGTAAAAGAAAAGAAAACCCAAAAAGATTTCTTGTTCTTCTTTTGCTTGTTGGGAGCTTTCCCGTGTAAATAGTTTTATTTCTTTTCTTTTATTTGGGGGTCGAGAGGAGAAGACCATGATGAAAATGTTGAGTGGCTCTTATATGCATTATTGTTGATTTAACCAAGAGCCCATATTACCTTGTCTTCTCCCTTGTATTAAATGCTTGCAGATTCCAGCTTAGTCCAATGCACGTGCACTATTATTATTATCCATACCGTTCGGTCGTGAAAGGCAATAATGACGATATATGATGGACTGATTGAGATGAGAGAAGCTGGTATGAACTCGACCTATCTTGTTTTTGTAAATATGATTAGTTCATTGTTCCTAATTCAGCCTATTATGAATGAAACATGTTTGCAATGACAATTAGAGATTATAGTTGCTCATGCCATGCTTAATTAGCTAGGAGTTTATAATGGTTTACCTTGCGTGCCAACATGCTATTAAAATGGTTATGATGTGGTATGATAGGGTGGTATCCTCCTTTGAACGATTCGAGTGGCTTGACTTGGCACATGTTCACGCATGTAGAACAAAACCAACATAGCCTCCACGATATTTATGTTCATGGTGATTTGTATCCTACTCATGCTTGCACTCAGTATCTACCTGCCGTTCCTATAAGCGGTATCTACCTGCCGTTCCAAGTAAATTTGTATGTGCCAAACTCTAAACCTTCAAATGAAATTCAGTTTTGTATGCTCGAATAGCTCATGTATCAACTAGGGCTGTCTATATCTTCCATGCTAGGTCGGTTATTCTCACGACGAGTGGACTCCGCTCCTCATTCACGAGAAAATGGCGGTCACCGGGATGCCCAGTCCCATGCTCAAACCAAATCAAAATAATTGCAAACAAAACTCCCCCAGGACTGTTGTTAGTTGGAGGCACCCATTGTTTCGGGCCAGCCACGGATTGATGCTTGTTGGTGGTGGGGGAGTATAAACTTTACCATTCTGCTTGGGAACCGCCTATAATGTGTGTAACATGGAAGATATCGAGATCTCTTGGTTGTTATGTTGACAATGAAAGTATGCCACTCAAAATATTATTTATCTTTGTTTCAAAACTTGAGCTCTGGCACCTCTACAAATCCCTGCTTCCCTCTGCGAAGGGCCTATCTATTTACTTTTATGTTGAGTCATCACCCTCTTATTAAAAAGCACCAGCTGGAGAGCACCGCTGTCATTTGCATGCATTACTATTAGTTTACATTGAGTATGGCTGTGTCTGGATCTCTTTTACCATGAATTACAATGTTTAGTTAGTCCTTGATCTTCAGAGGTGCTCTTCATTTATGTTTTGCGGTCTCAGAAAGGGCTAGCAAGATACCATCTTGTTATATCATAATATGATTGTTTTGAGAAAGTGTTGTCATCCGAGATTTATTATTATTGCTCGCTAGTTGATTATGCCATTGATATGAGTAAATATGAGACCTAAGTGTTATTGTGAATATGGTTAGTTCATAATCTTTGCTGAAAACCTGAATGCTGGCTTTACATATTTACAACAACAAGACAAACAGAGTTTGTAAAAGTTTTTCTTTATCACTTTCAGTTTATCAACTGAATTGTTTGAGGTCAAGCAAAGGTTTAAGCTTGGGGGAGTTGATACGTCTCCAACGTATCTACTCTTCCAAACACTTTTGCCCTTGTTTTGGACTCTAACTTGCATGATTTGAATGGAACTAAACCGGACTGACGCTGTTTTCAGCAGAATTGCCATGGTGTTATTTTTGTGCAGAAATAAAAGTTCTCGGAATGACCTGAAATTTCACGGAGAATATTTTTGGAATTAATAAAAAAATACTGGAGAAAGAATCAACACCAGGGGGCCCACACCCTGTCCACGAGGGTGGAGGGCGCGCCCACCCCCTGGGGCGCGCCCCCTGCCTCATGGCCCCCCTGAGGCTCCACCGACCACAACTCCAACTCTATATATTCACGTTCGGGGAGAAAAAAATCAGAAAGAAGGATTCATCGCGTTTTACAATACGGAGCCGCTGCCAAGCCCTAATCTATGTCAGGAGGGCTGATCTAGAGTCCGTTCGGGGCTCCGGAGAGGGGAATCCGTCACCATCGTCATCATCAACCTTCCTCCATCACCAATTTCATGATGCTCACCGCCGTGCTTGAGTAATTCCATCGTAGGCTTGCTGGACGGTGATGGGTTGGATGAGATTTACCATGTAATCGAGTTAGTTTTGTTAAGGTTTGATCCCTAGTATCCATTATGTTCTAAGATTGATGTTGATATGAGTTTGCTATGCTTAATGCTTGTCACTAGGGCCCGAGTGCCATGATTTCAAATCTGAACCTATTATGTTTTCAAGAATATATGTGAGTTCTTGATCCTATCTTGCAAGTCAATAGTCACCTACTATATGTTATGATCCGACAACCCCGAAGTGACAGTAATCGGGACCACTCCCGGTGATGACCGTAGTTTGAGGAGTTCATGTATTCACTAAGTGTTAATGCTTTGGTCCGGTACTCTAATATCCCTTAGTTTCCAATAGGACCCCGCTGCCACGGGAGGGTAGGACAAAAGATGTCATGCAAGTTCTTTTCCATAAGCACGTATGATTATATTTGGCATACATGCCTACATTACATTGATGAACTGGAGCTAGTTCTGTGTCACCCTATGTTATAACTGTTGCATGAGGAATCGCATCCGACATAATTATCCATCACTGATCCATTGCCTACGAGCTTTTCCCATATTGATCTTTGCTTAGTTACTTTTCCGTTCCCACTGTTACAATTACTACAAAACTACAACTGTTACTTTTGCCACCGTTACCGTTATTCCATACTACTTTGCTACTAAATATTTTGCTGCAGATATTAAGTCTTCCAGGTGTGGTTGAATTGACAACTCAACTGCTAATACTTGAGAATATTCTTTGGCTCTCCTTGTGTCGAATCAATAAATTTGGGTTGAATACTCTACCCTCGAAAACTGTTGCGATCCCCTATACTTGTGGGTTATCAGAATTTATGTCCCTCTTCCTCTCGTTCGACGACAAGCACTGCGCTCACCACCTGGTGAGTTGCTAAGATATATAGTAGCATAGGTTCGCTGATGTTAGGTGCGGCGAGAATTGGGTTGTTTGCTAGCAGAGTTTTTATTTCTTCCAACCCGGGTGTTGCCACGTCCGTTAACTCGAAGTGGTCGGTACGCCGAAGCAGGCGATATAGCGGCATCGCTTTTTCTCCCAATCAGGAGATAAAGCGGCTCAAAGGCTGCCACGCACCCAGCTAATTTTTGGACCTGTTTTAGGTCTGTTGGTATCGCCAATTGTGACAAGGCTCGGATTTTGGCTGGGTTTGCTTCGATTCCTCTATTGGAAACGATGAACCCGAGCAAGTTTCCGGCCGGAACGCCGAAAACACATTTTTCCGGATTGAGCCGTATGTCATTTGCTCGGAGGTTGTCGAATGTGAGACGTAAGTCATCCACCAATGATTCGACGTGTTTGCTTTTGATGACTACATCATCTATGTATGCCTCCACTATCTTGCCAATTTGTTTTTCCAGGCATATTTGGATCATGCGTTGGTAGGTGGCCCCGGCGTTCTTGAGTCCGAAATGCATAGTATTAAAGCAGAAAGGCCCATACGGAGTGATAAATGTCGTTGCGGCCTGATCGGATTCCTTCATCTTAATCTGATGGTATCCGGAGTATGCGTCGAGGAAACACAGTGAATCGTGTCCTGCAGTTGCATCAATGGTTTGGTCTATGCGGGGCAGTGGGAAGGGGTCCTTAGGGCAAGCTTTATTAAGGTCTTTAAAATCGACACTGAGGCGCCAGGATTTGTCCTTCTTTGGCACCATGATCAGGTTTGCTAGCCAATCCGGATGTTTTATTTCTTGAATAAACCCGGCCTCGAGTAGTTTAGCTAGCTCCTCCCCCATAGCTTGTCGCTTGGGTTCGGAAAATCGCCGTAGTGCTTGCTTAACTGGTTTGAACCCCTTTATTATATTGAGGCTGTGTTCGGCCAATCTGCGTGGGATTCCTGGCATATCCGAAGGGTGCCAGGAAAAAATGTCCCAATTCTCGCGCAGAAATGTTCTTAGAGCGGCATCGACCGCCGGATCTAGCTGTGCCCCAATGGCTGCTGTTTTATTGGGATCCGTTGGGTGGACTTGGAATTTGACTATTTCGTCTGCAGGCTTGAAAGAAGTGGATTTAGGCCTTTTATCAAGAATTACGTCGTTTCTATCCACTCTGGAACGCAGAGCGGTGAGCTCCTCGGCCGCAAGGGCTTCGGATAGTGCCTCGAGGGCCGGGGATGTGGTTTTGTTTTCGGCGCAGAGTGCTATGTCCGGATCACTGGCGATAGTGATGACACCGTTGGGCCCGGGCATTTTGAGCTTCATGTACCCGTAATGGGGTGTGGCTTGAAAGCGTGTGAATTCATCTCGCCCTAGCAGGGCATGATATCCGCTGTTGAAAGGTGCCACCTGGAAGATTAATTGTTCGGACTTGTAGTTCTCCGGTGTGCCGAATACCACATCAAGTTTTATTTTTCCCGAACACCGTGCTTCTCAGCTGGTAATAATACCTCGAAAGGTTGTACTGCTCTGCTCGATGCGGCTCTTGTCTATTTGCATTTTATCGAGCGTGTCTTCATACATGAGGTTCAATCCACTGCCGCCGTCCATGAGCACTTTAGTGAGGCGAAAGCCATCTATAATTGGGTTTAGAACCAAAGCGGCTGGTGCTCGGACTGATCGGGCCCTTGGTTTGTCATTAGCGTTGAAGGTTATCGCCATATCGTTCCAAGGATTTATTGCGGCTACGTGATTGACTTCGGCGAGGTCGCGGAGCACCCTTTTACGCTAATTGTTTGAAGAAAAGGTCTCGAAGACCGTAAACACATTGAGATCGTTATCCTCGGGGGAGTACCTTACCGTGGTAGTGTTAGTGAGGATAGCCTCACCGCTTTTAGCCACCTGCCGGTATCCAACATGCCCGAAGGCTATGAGTTGGTTCAGAATTTGGCATCGCGTGTATCTGACAGGGTTTTGTCGAGCCATTCATCGAGGACAGTTCTGTGTCCCGGTAAGGGTGTTATTTTCCTTTTCATGAAGTAATGATCAGGTGCCCGGTAAGGGTGCATCCTTTTTGCCCGGCCGGTGGGTGGCTTAAAGGCCAGTGGTTCCCACCGAGCTGTCTGGGCTTTCCAAGCGCTTTCCATTGCGCAGTACTTCTGTACTATATGTGCCAAATCTGCAAAGTGCATTATGCAGCGTCGATTGAGGGCATGGAGGATACCCTCGTCCGTACAGTTGCGGCAAAAGACTGATACCGCATCATCATCGCATCAATCTTTAATCTTGTTTTTAACAAGTAGGAACCTAGCCTAAAAGTGGTGGACTGTTTCCTGAGGTTGCTGTCGTATGTACATTAAGTCGCATATGTCCAGGGGACCAGAATTGCTTGGAGAGTATTGATTGTGGTGGGCGGGTGGGCTTAAATCCGAGCCCTGACCTCCCGTGGAATCTAGATTTAGAAAATTTTCTAAAGTGGTTGGCCCAGGATCCGGAGTGTCCTGGGGGGTTTTAGGTTCAACACCTGACTCCATGCTCGGAGGATAGATGATCTCTTCTCGAAGATGAGTGTCCAGCTCGTGGGGCTCAGAGATCCGAACATAGTTTGTTTTTAGCATAGGAGGAGCAGTATGCTCAACTTGCTCTTCCACGACAGTCACCAGGTGGGTGACCGGTGGGGACCTGATTTCCCTCTGATCGGGTTTAAGCCCAATCATATCGTAATCCGTTGCGACCCCCAGGGTGGCGATGCGATCTAGCAATTCGTTTAAAGACGAGATATCTACCGGATCCATCTTATTGACGCTTTCGGGGTTGATGCGGAGATGATTTTCAGCAATCCGGGAGGCCGCCTTGGGCTTAATGGCCGGGCGGGCGCCTATGGTGAAATTGCCGATTTGGAGGATCTGCCCGGGAACTAGGGCCCTTCCAGAGGTGATTTTGTCATTGATGACAAGGTGAGCCATCGACAACACAGAGGAACTCTCAATGAAAGCACCAATGTCGGTGTCAAAACCGGCCGATCTCAGGTAGGGGGTCCCGAACTGTGCGTCTGTGGATCGAAGGTAACAGGAGGCGGGGGACACGATGTTTACCCAGGTTCGGGCCCTCTTAATGGAGGTCATACCCTACTTCCTGCTTGATTGACTTGGATGAATATGAAGATTACAAGAGTTGATCTACCTCGAGATCGCAATGGCTAAACCCTAGATGTCTAGCATGTATGATTATGATCGCCCTACAGACTAAACCCTTCGGTTTATATAGACACTGGAGGGGGCTAGGGTTGCACAAGGTCGGTTTATAGAAGAAGGAAACTACACATCCGGATGTCAAGCTTGCCATCCATGCAAAGGAGAGTCCCATCCGGACATGGGGGAAGGTCCTCGATCTTGTATCTTCACAGCCCATCAATCCGGCCCATATCACATAGCCCGGACCCCCGAGGACCCCCTAGTCCAGGACTCCCTCAATCATCTTATAATGGTACTGCCGTACTAAGAAAAATAAGATGCATAAAGGATAAACATCACATGCAATCAAAATAAGTGATATGATATGGCCGTCATCTTCCTGTGCCTTTGATCTCCATCTCCAAAGCACCATCATGATCACCATCGTCACCGGCTTGACACCTTGATCTCCATTGTAGCATCGTTGTCATCTCGCCAACCATTGCTTCCACGACTATCGCTACCGCTTAGTGATAAAGTAAAGCAATTACATGGCAATTGCATTTCATACAATAAAGCGACAACCATAAGGCTACTACGAGTTGCCGGTAACTGTTACAAAACATGATCATCTCATACAACAATTCATATCTCATCACTTCTTGACCATATCACATCACAACATGTCGTGCAAAAACAAGTTAGACGTCCTCTACTTTGTTGTTACAAGTTTTACGTGGCTGCTACAGGCTTCTAGCAAGAACCGTTCTTACATACGCATCAAAACCACAATGATTTTTCGTCAAGTGTGCTGTTTTAACCTTCAACAAGGACCGGGCGTAGTCAAACTCAATTCAACTAAAGTTAGAGAAACAGACACCCGCCAGCCACCTGTGTCCAAAGCACGTCGGTAGAACCAGTCTCATGAATGTGGTCATGTAATGTCGGTCCGGGTCGCTTCATACAATACCGCCGAATCAAAGTAAGACGTTGCTAGTAAGCAGTATGACTATTATCGCCCACAACTCATTGTGTTCTACTCGTGCATATAATATCTACGCATAGACCTGGCTCGGATGCCACTGTTGAGGAACGCAGTATTTCAAAATTTTACCTACAATCACGCAAGATCTATCTAGGAGATGCATAGCAACGAGACACGAGAGTGTGTCTACGTACCCTCGTAGACTGAAAGCGGAAGCATTTAGTAACGCGGTTGATGTAGTCGAACGTCTTCGCGATCCAACCGATCCAAGCACCGAACATACGGCACCTCCGCGTTCAGCACACGTTTAGCTCGATGACGTCCCTCGCTCTGTTGATCCAGTTGAGGACGAGTGTAACATCCCAATTTTCCTAAATTAGGATGTTATTAGATCATTCATATGCATATCATATTTTTATTGCATTATTTGCTTTTTTTGAAATATTGAAATCATTATGCAACAAAGGCAATTTATTGGAGTGGAGATAATGTGACTTCTCCCCTGTTTAAAAATGTTCATAATGTGCAGAATGTTGTTTCCAGTTCATCTGATATGTTCTGGTAATTTTTGCAATCTTCAAAATATTTTATTTGATTGTTTATTACTGTTTTGTGTGGCCTTTTGCATCAAAATGAATTTCCAAAATTGCATTAGTATTGGAACTAGTGTTCTTGTAGTCTATAGCTATAGGGCTATTTTACGGTGTGTATATTTTTTGTTTAGGTTTTATTCTGTTGTTTTATTTTAGTATGTTTTTATCTGTTGTGGTTTATTCAAAACAAAACGCAGCACAGCGCGCAGCGCAGAGCACTGCGCGGCCCACCTAACCCCGCACTGCCGCGGCCCAGTCTCCCGCGCCTTCAACCGCCGAAGCGGTACACCGAACCCGACCCGCACCCGCAGTCCACCTTGCCCCAGCCGCTGACCAGCGGGTCCCGCGCCCTGCTCGTCCCCTCCACCGAGCCGGACACCGCGCGCCGCACGCGCGCACGCACGCCGAGGCCGAGCCGGATAGCCCAGCGCCCCTGGTCCACCTCCAGCGCGGCCGACCTGCCGTACGCGAGCAAAGGACCCCAGGGAAACCCCGCACCCCCTGTCCCGATCTTCCCCGTTGCCACACGCCCTGGTTGGGGCGATTGGATCTCGTCCCGGAGGTCTGCCGTCTGCTGCCGTTCGCCAGAGGTTTTTGCCACCGTAAGAGCCAGTGCCGCCGCATCTCTTGTCCCCTCAGATTCGCCGCTCCACGACGCACGTTTTTGACAAATTTTCGTGGCCAGAGACCTAGCGGGGAGAGAGGAACAAGCTCGACCACCGTTCGCCGGAGCACACCCGCCGTTCTTGTCGCCGTTTCTGCCCGCAAAGGACGCCCCGTCGCCGTCCGACCTCACCACCACCTCCGCCGCGCGACGCCGCACCCACCCGTCACTTCCCCCTTGCCGGAGTACCACCGGAGAGCCGCCGCCGCCAACGCCCGAGACCGCCGCCACCGTTTTCCCCTGTTCTGGTGAGCACACGCGCCCAGCCAATTGGACGCCACCACGTGGCACTTCGCTACAGGACACGCATAGGAGTTGCTACAGTGTCCAGGCGTTTTCTGTTTTCCTTTTTGTTTTATTTTCAGTTTTTCACCTAAACTTCTTTTAGCTATATCTTTTAGTGTATAAGTCCAAATTAGAAAATTCTTTTTCCTATGCACTCACAAAAATCAGCACATTATCACAGTACTGACTTTGCACACGTTTGCACTTTTCAAATTTGAATTCGTTTGAATTTGAAATAAATCATCCGGAGGCCATAACTCTCAAACCGTTTATCGGAATCGAGTGATTCTTTTTGCATTGTGACCATAGTGCATTTAGGTGCTGTTAAGCTTCTTTTGTTGAGTCTTAAAAATGGTTTTCTTGCTGTTGGTTCTGTTTTGGTTCTATTTGTGTTTCTGTGATTGATTTGTTGAATTGTGTGAAACCTGTAGATTGTCCAGAGTGCGACGCGAGCTATTGTCAGGAGTGTGACTTTCTGAACCAGAACCAAGGCAAGTTACATGTTAATCATCCTTTACCTATTGTTTTCTATGCATGTAGTTATATCACACTATGAATATATGCATGTATAGGATTATTATATTTTGCTATATTGTTGAGGTATCTCCCGTCATTGCAGATCGTGGTAGTTGTAGTTTTGCTATGCTTTGTAGACGGGGTTGGTTCGAGTATTCATTGAGCTTATGTGAGGATTATATGTTTAACAAATTGAGTAGTAACTCGGGATTAACTCACCTCTGGGCGGAAGTGGTATTGCTTGGTGTTGAGGGAAGGCATCATGGGGTCTTGCACCTTTCTAAGGCCATGCGCTCATGAGAGTGCACCCTAAGTGGAATGGCGCCCAGGTTCAAAAAGATCAGACAGACTTAGTGACTAGTAGCTTCCATGTGCGGCCACTGGCTATATGGGCTCTGGCTTAGTTGATCAGTTGTTGGAACCCTGGCCCAGACAGTGTCAACAGATGTAGCATATATACGTGGGATGTGGCCGTCAGGTGGTTAAGGGAACCTCTTCTGAAAGACTTCGTCTCAATCTTCGGATTAGGTCCAGTGGGTAAAGCGTACTAAACTCTGCAGAGTATTAAAACTAATCATGATTAGCCATGCCCCCGGTTATGGGTAAATTGAGCCACTATGCCATTATAGTTGTTGGATGATCTTAACAGATGTGACACTTAATAAATTTGTTGGGCAACTTAAGAAAGGGTAGGTTGGAGTTGATTTTGCCAACTCAACCTTGTGTATATAATTGTAGTAATAAAAGAACTAAATTTTTTTTGACTATTAGGTAGTTATGAGGACAAAATCAGCTTTCTGCAAAAATAAACCCCAAGCCTTCCTTTTGTTATATTATGCATATACATGTAGGTCTGCTATATTTTTACCCCTATGTAACTTGCCAATACATTCAAAGTATTGACCTATATGGCTGCAACGTCTCATGTGCAGGTTATTCAGACGAAGAGTAAGGTACCGTTAGGGTCGCGAGTCTGCACTCAGCATCGCCAGTGGGCTATGATGGGACTCATTGTTATTTTCTGCTACTTTCCGCTATTTGATTGAATAAAGCTAGCCAAGTGCTATGCAGATTGTTTTTTTACATTCTGGATCATACGTTGTAATAAATGATGCACTTGCTATTCTGGTATTCATCTATACTGTGTGTGCTAGCGAGTTCGATCCAGGGACTAGCACAGTAAGCACAGAGACTCAAATCCTTCGAGGTTTGGTCGTTACAACGAGGGAGAGTTCCGTCAGCACGACGGCGTGGCGATGGTGATGATGAAGTTACCAGCGCAAGGCTTCGCCTAAGCACTACGACGATATGACCGAGGTGTGTAACTGTGGAGGGGGCACCGCACACGGCTAAGAGAAGACTTGGTGTAACTTTGGGGTGCCCCCTGCCCACGTATATAAAGGAGGGAGGGACAGAGGCCAGCCACCTAGGGGCGCGCTAAGAGTATGGAGTCCTACTAGGACTTCCAAGTCCTAGTAGGAATCCCTTTCCTTTTCGGAGCAGGAGAGAAGGAAAGAGGGAAAGAGAGAGGGAGTAGGAAAAGGCAAGGGGGGCGCCGCCCCCTTCCCCTCGTCCAATTCGGACCCATGGGGGGGGGGGCGCCACCTCCCCTTGGCCTTCCTCCTCTTTTCCCGTATGGCCCAATAAGGCCCATTACTTCTCCCGGCAAATTCCCGTAACTCCCCGGTACTCCGAAAAACACTCGAATCACTCAGAACCTTTCTGATGTACGAATATAGCCTTCCAATATATGAATCTTTACCTCTCGACCATTTTGAGACTCCTCGTCATGTCCGTGATCTCATCCGGGACTCTAAACAAACTTCGGTCATCAAATCACATAACTCATAATACAAATCGTCATCGAATGTTAAGCGTGCGGACCCTACGGGTTCGAGAACTATGTAGACATGACCGAGAAACATCTCCGGTCAATAACCAACAGCGGAACCTGGATCCTCATATTGGCTCCTACATATTCTACGAAGATCTTTATCGGTCAAACCGCATAACAACATACGTTGTTCCCTTTGTCATCGGTATGTTACTTACCCGAGATTCGATCGTCGGTATCATCATACCTAGTTCAATCTTGTTACCAGCAAGTTCTTTAATCGTTCCGTAATACATCATCCTGCAACTAACTCATTAGTCACATTGCTTGCAAGGCTTATAGTGATGAGCATTACTGAGAGGGCCCAGAGATACCTCTCCGATACTCGGAGTGACAAATCTTAATCTCGATCTATGCCAACCCAACAAACACCATTGGAAACACCTGTAGAGCATCTTTATAATCACCCAGTTATGTTGTGACGTTTGATAGCACACAAGATGTTCCTCCAGTATTCGGGAGTTGCATAATCTCATAGTGAGATGAACTTGTATAAGTCATGATGAAAGCAATAGCAATAAAACTAAATGATCATTATGCTAAGCTAACGAATGGGTCTTGTCCATCACATCATTCTCTAATGATGTGATCCCGCTTATCAAATGACAACACATGTCTATGGTCAGGAAACTTAACCATCTTTGATTAACGAGCTAATCAAGTAGAGGCATACTAGGGACACTCTGTTTGTCGATGTATTCAGGCATGTACTAAGTTTCCGGTTAATACATTTCTAGCATGGATAATAAACATTTATCATGATATAAGGAAATATAAATAACAACTTTATTATTGCCTCTAGGACATATGTCCTTCACCATGACGTTCAAAACGTCTTTGAAGTCCGGATTCTAAGACGTAAAGCATGGCACACTGAACTATCGGGTAGTCTTCAGCTTTGCTCTGCCAGACGTTCATAACATCAGCATAGTCAAGTAGAGGCATAACTATTGAGTAGCCATCAACACGCGACTGCCGGGCGTTCACAACGTCTGCAGTTGCTGGAGGGGGTGGCACACCTATCGATGCATCAAGGACATAATTTTTCTGTGCAGCAATGAGGATAATCCTCAGGTTACAGACACAGTCCGTGTAGTTGTTACCATCATCTTTCAAGTTAGCTCTCTCTAGGAATGCATTCAAATTCAAGGGAATGGTAGCACGGGCCATTGATCTATAACAAAGATATGCAAAAACTATCAGGACTAAGTTCATGATAAATTAAGTTCAATTAATCATATTACTTAAGAACTCCCACTTAGATTGACATCCCTCAAGTCATCTAAATGATACGTGATCCAAATCAACTAAACTATGTCCAATCATCACGTGAGATGGAGTAGTCTTCGATGGTGAACATCTCTATGTTGATCATATCTACTATATGATTCATGTTCGACCTTTTGGTCTCCAATGTTCCAAGGCCATGTCTGTACATGCTAGGCTCGTCAAGTTTAACCCGAGTATTCCGCATGCGCAAAACTGTCTTGCACTCGTTGTATGTGAACGTAGAGGTTATCACACCCGATCATCAGGTGGTGTCTCAGCACGACGAACTGTCGCAACGGTGCATACTCAGGGAGAACACTTATACCTTGAAATTTTAGTAAGGGATCATCTTATAATGCTACCGCCCCACTAAGAAAATTAAGATGCATAAAAGGTAAACATCACATGCAATCAAAATATGTGACATGATATGGCCATCATCATCTTGTGCCTTTGATCTCCATCTCCAAAGCACCGCCATGATCTCCGTCGTCACCGGCTTGACACCTTGATCTCCATCGTAGCGTCATGGTCGTCTCGCCAACTATTGCTTCTACAACTATCGCTAACGCATAGTGATAAAGTAAAGCAATTACATGGCGTTTGCATTTCATACAATAAAGTGACAACCATAAGGCTCCTGCCAGTTGCCGATAACTTTTACAAAACATGATAATCTCATACAATAACGTATATCACATCATGTCTTGACCATATAACATCACAATAAGCCCTGCAAAAACAAGTTACACCTCCTCTACTTTGTTGTTGCAAGTTTTACGTGGCTGCTACGGGCTTCTAGAAAAACCGTTCTTACCAACGCATCAAAACCACAATGGTGATTTATCAATTTTGCTGTTTTAACCTTCAACAAGGACCGGCCGCAATCAAATTCGATTCAACTAAAGTTAGAGAAACAGACGCCCGCCAGCCACCTTTATGCAAAACTAGTTGCATGTCTGTCGGTGGAACCGGTCTCATGAGCGTGGTCATGTAAGGTTGGTCTGGGCCGCTTCATCCAACAATACTGCCGAATCAAAATAAGACATTGGTGGTAAGCAGTATGACGATCACCACCCACAACTCTTTGTGTTCTACTCGTCCATATCATCTACGCATAGACCTGGCCCGGATGCCACTGTTGGGAAACGTAGCATGCAATATCAAAAATATTTCCTATGCTCACGCAAGATCTATCTAGGAGATGCATAGCAACGAGAGGGGGAGAGTGTGTCCACGTACCCTCATAGACCGAAAGCGGAAGCGTTTGACAACGCGGTTGATGTAGTCGAACTTCTTCTCGTTCTGACCGATCAAGCACCGAACATACGACACCTCCGAGTTCTGCACACGTTCAGCTCGATGACGTCCCTCGAACTCTTGATCCAGCAAAGTGTTGAGGGAGAGTTCCGTCAGCACGACGACGTGGTGACGGTGATGATGAAGTGATCCGCGCAGGGATTCGCCTAAGCACTACGACAATATAACCTGTAACGCCCACGATGCGGCTATATCTCCCACGTGTCGAGGCACGACTTAGAGGCATAACCGCATTGTGGTTTTGTCGCAAGAAGGGTCATCTTCACAAAATCCCATGTAATGAACAAGAATGGGATAAAGAGTTGGCTTACAATCGCCACTTCACACAATACATAAATATAATTCATACATCATCCAAAATACACACATAGACCGACTACGGTCAAGATCCAAATGAAAATAAGATAACCCCAATTGCTAGATCCCCAATCGTCCCAACTGGGCTCCACTACTGATCATCAGGAAAAGACACATAGTAACGACCACGTTCCTCATCGAACTCCCACTTGAGGTCGATCCCATCATCTGCACTGGCATCGTCGGCACCTGCAACTGTTTTGGTAGAATCTGTGAGTCACGAGGACTCAGCAATCTCACACCCGCGAGATCAAGACTATTTAAGCTAATAGGAAAGGACGGTGTAATAAGGTGGAGCTGCAGCGGCAATAAGCATATATGGTGGCTAACATACGCAAAAGAGAGCGAGAAGAGAAGCAACGGAACGGTCGTCATCTAGCAATGACCAAGAAGTGATCCTGAACTCCTACTTACGTCATTCATAACTCAAACCGTGTTCACTTCCCGGATTCCGCCGAGAAAAGACCATCACGGCTACACACACAGTTGATGTATTTTAATCGGGTCAAGTGACAAGTTCTCTACAACCGGACATTAACAAATTCCCATCTGCCTCATAACCGCGGGCACGGCTTTTGAAAGATAATACCCTGCAGGGGTGTCCCAACTTAGCCCATCATAAGCTCTCACGGTCAACGAAGGATAAACCTTCTCCCGGAAAGACCCGATCAGTCTCGGAATCCCGGTTTACAAGACATTTCGACAATGGTATAACAAGACCAGCAAAGCCGTCCGAATGTGCCGACAAATCCCGATAGGAGCTGCACATATCTCGTTCTCAGGGCACACCGGATGAACACAATGTACAACTAAAACCAATCCTCGAGTTTCCCCAAGGTGGCGCCGCAAGTGGCTCTAGTTTGGACCAGCACTCAGAGGAACACTGGCCCGGGGGTTTAAATAAAGATGACCCTCGGGCTCGCGAAAACCCGGGGGAAAAGGCTTAGGTGGCAAATGGTAAAACCAAGGTTGGGCCTTGCTGGAGGAGTTTTATTCAAGGCGAACTGTCAAGGGGGTCCCATAAATCACCCAACCGCGTAAGGAACGCAAACTCAAGGAACATAATACCGGTATGACAGAAACTAGGGCGGCAAGAGTGGAACAAAACACCAGGCATAAGGCCGAGCCTTCCACCCTTTACCAAATATACATAGATGCATTAATTAAATAAGAGATATTGTGATATCCCAACATATCCATGTTCCAACATGGAACAAACTTCAACTTCACCTGCAACTAGCAACGCTATAAGAAGGGCTGAGCAAAAGCGGTAACTTAGCCAAACAACGGTTTGCTAGGAAAGGATGGTTAGAGGCTGACATGGCAATATGGGAGGCATGATATAGCAAGTGATAGGTAGCACAGCATGGCAATAGAACGAACAACTAGCAAAGCAAAGATAGAAGTGATTTCGAGGGGTGGTCATCTTGCCTGCAAGATTCTCAGAGTTGTCGAAAGCTTGATCCTCGTAAGCGTACTCAACAGGTTCCTCGTTCACGAACTCGTCTCCCGGCTCTACCCAAGACAAGAACACAAGCAACGGAACCACAATCAATCATGAGAAATGCACAAGCAACACGATGCAAAACATGTATGATATGCGAGATATGATATGCAATGCATATGCGTGCTCCGGAAGAAAAATGATGAACAAGGCAGTAACTTGGCAAACCAAGCATGCCACTGGAAGGATGAGATGATTTCGGTCGAAATCGATATAAAGATCACCGGAAACAGATGCACGGTTTGCAAATGGCAAGCAAAACAAGAATGACACGAATCTGCGATTAACAACATGATAGCACTTAGAATGCAACAAGTAACAATGCTACAGCACTCCAACATAGCAACTAAGCATATGATAGTAATCTAAAGGAGATGCTTGACAAAAGATGAACACTGAGCTACGGCTAGTTCACAACATAACAAGCTCAAACAAGCATGGCAAAAGTGCAAAGGATAACAGGATCACAGACTTAGAGAAATTACTGGACATGCCTGAAACAGCATCAGCTAGCAATGTTCAGAGCACAAAATCAACATGCTACAGGAACTTAACATGGAAAAACAAGGCATGGCAGTGTTCTACTAAATGCATATGACAAAAGTCCCTTACTGACCATAAGCCCAAAAGGAACATAAGATATGATGGCAACCATGTAAACATAGCAAGTTTCGTTAACAGGTTTCAGACTTGGCAGAAAACAGAGCATGGCAAAAGTAATGATATGAAGGCTTCTTGGTGAGCTTGATGCACTCACCACAAAGCAATGCATGATAAAACAAGCATACCTACAGTAATATGGCATGTTTATGAAGCTATCCATGGCAAGAACAAAATCATAGCATGTATGGATCAACTACAATAAGCTTGGCAAAATTGAATAACACGTAAACAATCTGCCAGAAATATTTTATAGCAAAAGTAGAGCAAGATTGAGTCATGCTAGGACACTCCATAATTGCAAACAAGTGCAGGAATGGATCAATTACAACAATAGATACAAAACATCCTTACTGAACATCTTCAAAATATGCATGGATCTCTTTGTAGCATCAAGTTTACATGGCAACAAAATAACAGCAGACAAGGACTTAGAGATCTCTGTCCCTGAAATCAGAAACATTACGGAGCCTAGTTTGCATGCTTGTGCTAGTCACCACAGAGATCACAAAAACACATGGCATACACCACTGGAAAGATGGCATGGCATACAACAAAACAAATGTAAAGCTCATGCCCATAAGATGCACAGATTAAATGATACAAAAATGACAAATCTCCAAGTTCTGATAAGAACCAGCAGATAACAGCAAATAGCACTCTTGCAACAGATATTTGGGCATCAAGATGGCCTCTAAAGAACATGGTGCAATTTAACAAAATGTGGAGCATCACGAGACGAACAATTTGACATATTATCTGCGCGAAACGGAGCTATATGCAGAGAGTTATGCCATGATAAACAAGGGTACTTATTGTAAAAAATCAAAGACAGGCATTTTCGGGGGGCTCGGGAAATGTCAACGTACGGGAGATCTAGATCGGGATCGAGGCTCAGTGCTTGCCGGCCGGCGACGGGAGAGGAGAGGAAGGCAGCGAACTGCAGAGAGAGAGAGAGATCTGAGAGAGAGAGGCCAGAGGGAGAGGAGAGGAAGGAGGAGAAGGCGCGGGCTCCTACTCACCGGCGTGGAGCGGGCGGCGACGGGCGGCCGGCGGCGGCGACCGCGGCGGAGGGCGAGCGGCGGCGCGGGGCGAGGAGGCGGCGAGGGCGGCGGGCGGTCGGGCCCCGCGGGCCAGGCGCGGGAGCGGCGGCGGGACAGGTGTCGCGCGCTGAGTGGCTGCGAACGGCGGCGACGATGTGTCCGGCTCGGACCGGACACGTCCGGCGGCGGCGGGGGAAAACTGCTAGGGTTGATGTGCGAACGTTTTCGGGAGGGGATGCATATATATAGCTAGAGGGAGCTAGGAGAGTCCAAATGAGGTGCGGTTTTCACCCACACGATCGTGATCGAACGACCTACAGCATGGAAGAGAGTTTGGTGGGTTTTGGGCTGTTTAGAGAGGGGGTTTTGCTGCAACACACAGAAGGACTTTGCGGATGCTCGGTTAACCGTTGGAGTACCAAACGACCTTCAAATGGAACGAAACTTGACCGGTGGTCTACCGGTGGTATACCAAGGCCACTTGACAAGCCTCGGTCCATTCCGAGAATGTTTGACACCCGCACACGAAAGAAAACAAGAGGGGTGCACCGGAGGAGATGGGAGCGCCGGATTGCAAAACAGACAACGGGGAAAATGTTCGGATGCATGAGACGAACACGTATGAAAATGCAATGCACATGATGACATGATATGAAATGCATGACATGAACAAAATGCAAAACGAAAGACAAAACCCGACCACGGAGGGAATATCATAACACATAGCCGAAAATGGCAAGAGTTGGAGTTACAAATATGGAAAGTTACATCCGGGGTGTTACAACACTCCACCACTACGAGAGGATCTCGTCCCGAGATCTAGGACTGAAAGAACTCCGGATAATCGGAACGAAGGTGGTCCTCGCGTTCCCAGGTGGCTTCTCGGTTGGAATGGTGCAACCACTTCACTTTCAGCAATTTGATTGACTTGTTGCGAGTCTTGCGCTCAGTTTCTTCAAGAATAGCAACGGGGTGCTCATGATAAGACATATCTTCTTGGAGGTCAATCTCTTCGAAGTTGATAGTGCACTCAGGCGTCTTGAAGCACTTGCGGAGCTGTGACACGTGGAACACATCATGCACGTTCGCGAAGTTGGAAGGAAGCTCAAGTTGATAGGCGAGGTCGCCTCTTTTGCCAATGATCTTGAAAGGACCCACGTATCTAGGGGCAAGCTCCCCTCTGATACCGAAGCGACGACTGCCTTTCATTGAAGAGACGCAGAGGTAGACATGGTCTCCGATCTCGAAAGCCACATCACGGTGCTTACTATCATAGTAACTCTTCTGACGCGATTGCGCGGCTTTGAGATTATCACGGATGACTTTACACATTTCTTCAGCTTCTGTGATTAAGTCATTGCCAAGAAGTTGGCGTTCACCAGTCTCTGACCAATTGAGAGGAGTACGACACTTTCTGCCATAGAGAATCTCGAATGGGGCCTTGCCCGAACTCGCTTGGAAGCTGTTGTTGTAGGAGAATTCAGCATGGAAGACAATCTTCCCATTTCATGCCAAAAGAAATGACACAAGCCCTGAGCATATCTTCAAGAATTTGATTGACTCGCTCGACTTGGCCACTAGTTTGAGGATGGAAAGCTGTGCTGAAGCGAATGTTTGTGCCCATGGCCTTCTGGAAAGAGTCCCAGAACTTAGAGGTGAAGATGCTTCCACGATTTGAAGAAATCAATTGTGGAATGCCGTGCAAAGAGACAATTCTGTAGGTGTAAAGCTCTGCCAACTGAGCTGCTGTGATAGATTCTTTGATTGGAAGGAAATGAGCCACTTTTGAAAGCTTGTCAATGACAACGAAGATAGCATCATTTCCGCGCTTGGACTTTGGGAATCCAGTCACGAAGTCCATTTCGATATGATCAAACTTCCATTCTGGGATAGCAAGAGGTTGAAGGAGACCAGCTGGTCGTTGGTGTTCTGCTTTCACTCTTCGACAGACATCACATTCATTCACGAATTGAGCAATTTCTCGCTTCATTCGAGTCCACCAATACGACTGCTTGAGGTCATGGTACATCTTCGTACTTCCAGGATGAATGGACAGAAGAGAATTGTGCGCCTCGTTCATAATGACTTTCCTTAGATCACCTTTAGGAACCACAATCCGGTCCTCGAAGAATAAAGTGTCTCTGTCATCAATGCGATAGCACTTGTATTTGGAAAGACCCTTGTTGATACCACGTTTCACCTTCTTCACCATGGCATCAAGGAGTTGTGCCTCACGAATTTGATCTTCCAAAGTAGGAGAGACTATGAGTTTGGCAAGAAAGCCTTGAGGAACAACTTGGAGATTCAGCTTGCGGAAAGCTTCACAAAGATCCGGTTGGAATGGCTTGAGAATTAAGCTGTTGCAATAAGCCTTCCTGCTTAAAGCATCTGCAATGACATTGGCCTTGCCTGGAGTATATTCGATACTCGGATTGTACTCTTGAATCATTTCGACCCATCGAGTCTGCCTGAGGTTGAGGTTGGGCTGAGTGAAGATGTACTTGAGACTCTTGTGATCGGTGAAAATGTCCAATTGTCTTCCCAACAAGAGATGTCTCCACGTTATTAATGCATGGACAACTGCCGCCAACTCAAGATCGTGAGTGGGGTTGTTCTTCTCATTGGGCTTCAACTGACGAGAGGTATAGGCCACAACTTTCTTTTCTTGCATTAACACAGCACCGAGACCTTGGAGAGAAGCATCACAGAAAACTTCAAATGGCTTGGATTCGTCAGGAGGAGTCAACACAGGAGCTGTGACTAGTTTCTCTTTGAGAGTGTTGAAAGCAACGTCACACTCAGGAGACCAGACATACTTCACATGCTTCTGGAGGAGGTTGGAAAGAGGCTTTGCAATCTTGGAGAAATTCTCAACGAATCTTCGACAATAGCTTGCAAGACCAAGAAAGCTGCGGAGCTGCTTGACATTCTGAGGAGGTTCCCAATTCACAATTGCGGACACCTTCTCGGGGTTAACAGCGATGCCCTTGGCAGAGATGATGTGACCAAGGAAAAGAACTTCATCGAGCCAAAACTCACATTTTGAGAACTTCGCATAGAATTGATACTCTCTGAGCTTGTCGAGCACCAATCGCAAATGTTTGGCATGGTGCTTCTTATTCTTGGAGAAGACCAATATATCATCGAGATACACCAGGACGAATTCATTGGTATAGGGGTTGAAGATGAAATTCATCATCCGAGAGAATACTGGAGGAGCATTGACAAGGCCGAAAGACACGACAGTATATTCATAAGAACCAAAACTTGTTCTGAATGCTGTCTTGGGAATATCTTCTTCACGAATGCGAATCTGATGATAACCCATACGAAGGTCAAGCTTGGAGAATACTTTGGCACCTTTGAGTTGCTCGAAAAGCTCATTGATGTTGGGAAGTGGATACTTGTTCTTGATTGTCTTCTTGTTCAATGGACGATAGTCGACACAAAGTTGGTCCGTGCCATCCTTCTTCTTGACAAAAAGAACACCACAACCCCATGGAGAAGAACTCGGTCTGATCAAACCCAGACGCTCTTGTTCATCGAGCTGTTTCTTCAATTCCTTCAGCTTGTTGGGTCCAAGCTTGTATGGACGCTTGCAAACGGGTTCCGTGCCAGGCTCTAGATCGATAACGAACTCAACTGGCCGATGAGGAGGCATACCCAGAAGCTCAATGATGACATCCTCAGAAGAATGTGTCAATTGAATTTCCCTGGCAGCACAATCAAGTTGAGCCTTGTGCTTTGAAAGCCAGTCCATCCCGAGAATAAGATCAATATCCGAGTCACCAAGAACAACTGGAGAAGACATAAATTTATAGTTTCCCATCTTGATAGAAACATCTGGGACACAATTATTAGATGTCATTTGCTTGCCCGGAGACACAACCTTCAACGGGGTAGGAATCTTTTCCGTCACAAACTCATGCTTGGCAACAAAAGGTCTTGAAATGAAAGAAAGAGATGCACCAGTATCAAAAAGAACTTTTGCAGGAATATCATTAACAGGAAGATTACTCATTATCACATCAGTAGATTCCTCCGCTTGAGCTGCATTCATCATGTTCACCTTTGCAGACTTTGGGTTATGCTTGACCACTGCATTGCTGGAAGATCTGACAGGAGGAGGAGGCGGAAGGCGCCTTTGGTTGAAGCACTTGTTAGCATAGTGACCTTTCTGCTGACAATTGTTGCAAGTCACCTCTGAGAGTGGACGGTGATAAGGAGCATTGGACTTTGGAGCTTGATTCTGAGACTTGTTCTGATAGCCAGAGTTGGAAGAGTTGGAAGAACCATGGCCACCTTTGTTCTTCTGCTGGTAAGGCTGACGAAACGGAGGAGGAGGAGGTAACCAGAACTTCTGTTGCTTTGCTGCCACAAGTGAGGAAGAAGAAGACTAAACTGCGTCCCTGACTCTCTTCTTAGAAGCCTCACACTTGAGCTGAGCAGCCTCTTGCTTCAGTGCCATATTATAGAATTGATCAAACTGAGTAGGCTCAACAAGAACGAGAGCTAACTGCAGATCCTCTCTAAGGCCACCTCTGAAGTGATAAATCATGCTCTTTTCATCAGGAACGTCTTGTTTAGCGAAGCGAGCAAGTTTCTGAAACTGGATGTTGTATTGATACACAGACATGTTGCCTTGCTTGAGATTGCGGAATTCCTCACGCTTGCTCTCAACAACACTTTGTGGAATGTGGTGCGCTTTGAAATCCCGACAGAAGTCAGTAAAAGTGGTCACACGACCTCCTCTGGAATCTTTGTATTGTTGAAGCCAATCAGCAGCTTGGTCCTTGAGCTGAAAAGAAGCAAACTTGACATAGTCCTCAGGCCTGACATTGCTACATTCAAAATGCATGTTGATGTCCACAAGCCAATCATCGGCATCCGTGGCCTCGGCACAGTAGCTGAAAGACTTGGGCTGATTTGCGAGAAACCGGTTGAGGGTAGCAAAGTGAGGCTGATTGTTGCCTTGACCTCGATTGCCTTGATTGCCTTGCCCTTGGGTGCGTTCTTGCAAGAGTTGCAGAATCATCTGAGCATTGGCGTTGGTGGCTGCCATGATAGCTTGCCATGCCTCCGGAGGCGGAGGTGGTGGCGGAGGGTTCGCTTGACTCCCTTCATTGCGATCCGGATTCTGACGCGTTGGCGGAGCCATCCTGAAGAGGGTGACATCCGTTAGCATCTTGATAGACAAATAGATAAGTAGAATCAACGGATAGAAATTGCAACATATAGTCTTCACAATAAACATTCGAACGAGGATGAACGAATGAATTCCATAGTAAATCATCGCACTTCCATAAGGTGAGAAGCCACTTGAAAAAGATATGTAATCAACATTTGACTTCGAAGCAACTCGAATACCAGAATACAAAACAAAACAAAGTATTGGCTTGCATAATAAGCCGGAACAAACATATGATAGAGATTTCGTCCGAAGTTTTCGTGGTGGGGCCCACACGGGCTCGATCGGACCGCACCATCATGTACAAGGCTGTGCACATGACATACGAAGCGTCCCCGAGTCGGCATAGCCAAGGACTCTTTAAGACACTACGAGACCACTGTAAAACCAACCGTGTACAGGCGGACCACTAGACGTCGAACCCCAATCTCATATCATGCGTCTGTCGGAAAGATATCCTAAGAGCTACTTGAATTCCCACTTATAAACTCCTGAAACTTTCTGGTTATGCAATCTGGTGTTGGGGATACAGGGGACACAAAATATATCACCCAAACTAGCAATCCCTAGATCCAGCTGTAATCATCCGTCAACACATAACCAAGAAACCTTCGGAAATCGTTTACCTCAACCTTCGAAAAGCATCCGTTATACAAGTTATCGCAATACTCCCGAACTCCCGCCCCAGTACTGGGTGGCGTCGAGGTGATCTCACCAACAACTGCATAAAAGAGATTTCGATGTCGGCGAAACTCAGGTATTCCAGAACTGCAACAATAAAATTGTGACGACAACACCACGGAGCTCAACTCCCCGGGACACTGCCACAACCCCTAAATGTCAGGAGGCACCAAGAACAATGTTCTCGTCACAAAACCATCAGAACGATTCCAAGATACCCGCGTGATCCTAAATTTTTTTTAGTGAAATTTGAGGAGAGAAGAGTCAAAACTTCTACGTCAGGAGACCTCACCAGAGCGACGAAGGGACTGAGGAGTAAAAAGAATCCTACTCTCCGATATATATAATCCTAAGACTCAAAACATTTTTGTTCTAGACTCAACAACGCCAGCGATTCGATCAAGCAGGGGGCTCCTAAGTCGGGGATGGCTCTGATTACCAACTTGTAACGCCCACGATGCGGCTATATCTCCCACGTGTCGAGGCACGACTTAGAGGCATAACCGCATTGTGGTTTTGTCGCAAGAAGGGTCATCTTCACACAATCCCATGTAATGAACAAGAATGGGATAAAGAGTTGGCTTACAATCGCCACTTCACACAATACATAAATATAATTCATACATCATCCAAAATACACACATAGACCGACTACGGTCAAGATCCAAATGAAAATAAGATAACCCCAAATGCTAGATCCCCGATCGTCCCAACTGGGCTCCACTACTGATCATCAGGAAAAGACACATAGTAACGACCACGTTCCTCATCGAACTCCCACTTGAGGTCGATCCCATCATCTGCACTGGCATCGTCGGCACCTGCAACTGTTTTGGTAGAATCTGCGAGTCACGAGGACTCAGCAATCTCACACCCGCGAGATCAAGACTATTTAAGCTAATAGGAAAGGACGGTGTAATAAGGTGGAGCTGCAGCGGCAATAAGCATATATGGTGGCTAACATACGCAAAAGAGAGCGAGAAGAGAAGCAACGGAACGGTCGTCATCTAGCAATGACCAAGAAGTGATCCTGAACTCCTACTTACGTCATTCATAACTCAAACCGTGTTCACTTCCCGGACTCCGCCGAGAAGAGACCATCACGGCTACACACACAGTTGATGTATTTTAATCGGGTCAAGTGACAAGTTCTCTACAACCGGACATTAACAAATTCCCATCTGCCTCATAACCGCGGGCACGGCTTTCGAAAGATAATACCCTGCAGGGGTGTCCCAACTTAGCCCATCATAAGCTCTCACAGTCAACGAAGGATAAACCTTCTCCCGGAAAGACCCGATCAGTCTCGGAATCCCGGTTTACAAGACATTTCGACAATGGTATAACAAGACCAGCAAAGCCGCCCGAATGTGCCGAGAAATCCCAATAGGAGCTGCACATATCTCGTTCTCAGGGCACACCAGATGAACACTACGTACAACTAAAACCAATCCTCGAGTTTCCCCAAGGTGGCGCCGCAAGTGGCTCTAGTTTGGACCAGCACTCAGAGGAACACTGGCCCGGGGGTTTAAATAAAGATGACCTCGGGCTCGCGAAAACCCGGGGGAAAAGGCTTAGGTGGCAAATGGTAAAACCAAGGTTGGGCCTTGCTGGAGGATTTTTATTCAAGGCGAACTGTCAAGGGGGTCCCATAAATCATCCAACCGCGTAAGGAACGCAAACTCAAGGAACATAATACCGGTATGACAGAAACTAGGGCGGCAAGAGTGGAACAAAACACCAGGCATAAGGCCGAGCCTTCCACCCTTTACCAAATATATATAGATGCATTAATTAAATAAGAGATATTGTGATATCCCAACATATCCATGTTCCAACATGGAACAAACTTCAACTTCACCTGCAACTAGCAACGCTATAGAAGGGCTGAGCAAAAGCGGTAACTTAGCCAAACAACGGTTTGCTAGGAAAGGATGGTTAGAGGATGACATGGCAATATGGGAGGCATGATATAGCAAGTGATAGGTAGCGCAGATGGCAATAGAACGAACAACTAGCAAAGCAAAGATAGAAGTGATTTCGAGGGGTGGTCATCTTGCCTGCAAGGTTCTCAGAGTTGTCGAAAGCTTGATCCTCGTAAGCGTACTCAACAGGTTCCTCGTTCACGAACTTGTCTCCTGGCTCTACCCAAGACAAGAACACAAGCAACGGAACCACAATCAATCACGAGAAATGCACAAGCAACACGATGCAAAACATGTATGATATGCGAGATATGATATGCAATGCATATGCGTGCTCCAGAAGAAAAATGATGAACAAGGCAGTAACTTGGCAAACCAAGCATTCCACTGGAAAGATGAGATGATTTCAGTCGAAATCGATATAAAGATTACCGGAAACAGATGCATGGTTTGCAAATGGCAAACAAAACAAGAATGACACGAATCTGCGATTAACAGCATAATAGCACTTAGAATGCAACAAGTAACAATGCTACAGCACTCCAACATAGCAACAAAGCATATGACAGTAATATACAGGAGATGCTTGACTAAAGATGAACACTGAGCTACGGCTAGTTCACAACATAACAAGCTCAAACAAGCATGGCAAAAGTGCAAAGGATAACAGGATCACAGACTTAGAGAAATTACTGGACATGCCTGAAACAGCATCAGCTAGCAATGTTCAGAGCACAAAATCAACATGCTACAGGAACTTAACATGGCAAAACAAGGCATGGCAGTGTTCTACTAAATGCATATGACAAAAGTCCCTTACTGACCATAAGCCCAAAAGGAACATAAGATATGATGGCAACCATGTAAACATAGCAAGTTTCGTTAACAGGTTTCAGACTTGGCAGAAAACAGAGCATGGCAAAAGTAATGATATGAAGGCTTCTTGGTGAGCTTGATGCACTCACCACAAAGCAATGCATGACAAAACAAGCATACCTACAGTAAGATGGCATGTTTATGAAGCTATCCATGGCAAGACCTCCAAATGGAACGAAACTTGACCGGTGGTCTACCGGTGGTATACTAAGGCCACTTGACAAGCCTCGGTCCATTCCGAGAATGTTTGACACCCGCACACGAAAGAAAACAAGAGGGGTGCACCGGAGGAGATGGGAGCGCCGGATTGCAAAACGGACAACGGGGAAAATGTTCGGATGCATGAGACGAACACGTATGCAAATGCATTGCACATGATGACATGATATGAAATGCATGACATGAACAAAATGCAAAACGAAAGACAAAACCCGACCATAGAGGGAATATCATAACACATAGCCGAAAATGGCAAGAGCTGGAGTTACAAATATGGAAAGTTACATTTGGGGTGTTACATAACAGGAGGCATAAACTGTGGAGGTGGGCGCCGCACACGGCTAACAATTGTTGGTGTGTGTTCTAGGCACCCTGTCCCCATGTATATATAGGTGGGAGGGGGAGGGGAGCTTCCATGGGGTGCCCCAAGTAGGAGGAATCCTACTTGGGCGCCTAGTCCAATTTGCCCCCCCTTTCCTTATTACCGGAAGGGGGAAAAGGGAAGAGAGGTGGGAGGAAGGCAATGGGGGCCGAACCCCCTCCTCCTTATCCTATTCGGCCTCCTTCCTTAGGGGGGCGCCACCCCTTGTGGGCTGGGGTGCTCCCCTCCTATGGCCCATAAGGCCCATTAATCCCCCGGGGGGTTCCGGTAACCCCCCGGTACTCCGATATGTACCCGGTACACCCCGAAACACTTCCGGTGTCCGAACATCATCGTCCTATATATGAATCTTTACCTCTCGACCATTTCGAGATTCCTCGTCATGTCCGTGATCTCATCCGGAACTCCGAACAACATTCGGTCACCAAATCACATAACTCATATAATACAAAATCGTCATCGAACGTTAAGCGTGCGGACCCTACGGGTTCAAGAACTATGTAGACATGACTGAGACACCTCTCCGGTCAATAACCAACATCGGAACCTGGATGCTCATATTGGTTCCCACATATTCTACAGAGATCTTTATCGGTCGTAACGTAATGACAACATACGTTATTCCCTTTGTCATCGGTATGTTACTTGCCCGAGATTTGATCATCGGTATCTTCATACCTAGTTCAATCTCGTAACCGGCAAGTCTCTTTACTCGTTCCGTAATACATCATCCCGCAGCTAACTCATTAGTCACATTGTTTGCAAGGCTTCTTATGTTGTGTATTATTGAGAGGGCCTAGAGATACCTCTCCGATACTCGGAGTGACAAATCCTAATCTCGATCTATGCCAACCCAACAAACACCTTCGGATATACCTGTAGAGCATCTTTATTGTCACCTAGTTACGTTGTCACTTTTGATAGCACACAAGGTATTACTCCGGTATCCGGGAGTTGCATAATCTCATAGTCAAAGAATATGTATATGACATGAACAAAGCAATAGGAATAAAAACTGAACGATTATAATGCTAAGTTAATGGATAGGTCTTGTCCATCACATCATTCTCCTAATGATGTGATCCCGTTCATCAAATGAAAACACATGTCTATGGTTAGGGAACTTAACCATCTTTGATTAACGAGCTAGTCTAGTAGAGGCATACTAGGGACACGGTGTGTTGTTTATGTATCCACACATGTATCAAGTTTCCGGTTAATACAATTCTAGCATGAATAATAAACATTCATTATGATATAAGGAAATATAGAATAACAACTTTATTATTGCCTCTAGGGCATATTTCCTTGACTTCAATCCAGCCATCAATTGGAAATGCCATCTTGCTACCTCTTGAGCACTGCGTTGGTTTTCCCTTGAAGAGGAAAGGGTGATGCAGTAAAGTAGCGTAAGTATTTCCCTCAGTTTTTGAGAACCAAGGTATCAATCCAGTAGGAGGCCACGCGCAAGTCCCTCGCACCTACACAAACAAATAAATCCTCGCAACCAACGCAATAAAGGGGTTGTCAATCCCTTACGGTCACTTACAAGAGTGAGATCTGGTAGATATGATAAGATAATATTTTTGGTATTTTTATGATAAAGATGCAAAGTAAAATAAAAGGCAATAAAAATAACTAAGTGTTGGAAGATTAATATGATGGAAAATAGACCTGGGGGCCATAGGTTTCACTAGTGGCTTCTCTCGAGAGCATAAGTATTACGGTGGGTGAACAAATTACTGTTGAGCAATTGACAGAATTGAGCATAATTATGAGAATATCTAGGTATGATCATGTATATAGGCATCACGTCCGAGACAGGTAGACCGACTCCTGCTTGCATCTACTACTATTACTCCACACATCGACCAAACTGATAATTCGAAGAGACTTATAAAGATAACCAATCATACATAAAAGAATTCAGAGAAGATTCAAATATTGTTCATAGATAAACTTGATCATAAACCCACAATTCATCGGTCTCAACAAACACACCGCAAAAGAAGATTACATCGAATAGATCTCCACAAGAGAGGGGGAGAAGATTGTCGAGATCCAAAAAGAGAGAAGAAGCCATCTAGCTAATAACTATGGACCCGAAGGTCTGAGGTAAACTACTCACACATCATCGGAGAGGCTATGGTGTTGATGTAGAAGCCCTCCGTGATCGATGCCCCCTCCGGCGGAGCTCCGGAAAAGGCCCCAAGATGGGATCTCACGGGTACAGAAGGTTGCGGCGGTGGAATTAGGTTTTTGGCTCCGTATCTGGTAGTTTGGGGGTACGTAGGTATATATAGGAGGAAGAAGTACGTCGGTGGAGCAACGTGGGGCCCACGAGGGTGGAGGGCGCGCTCAGGGGGTAGGCGCGCCCCCTACCTCGTGCCTTCCTGGTTGATGTCTTGACGTAGGGTCCAAGTCCTCTCGATCACGTTCGTTCTGAAAATCACGTTCCCGAAGGTTTCATTCCGTTTGGACTACATTTGATATGCTTTTTCTGCGAAACTCTGAAATAGGGAAAAAAATAGCAATTCTGGGCTGGGCCTCCGGTTAATAGGTTAGTCCCGAAAATAATATAAAAGTGTATAATAAATCCCAATAATGTCCAAAACAGAATATAATATAGCATGGAACAATCAAAAATTATAGATACGTTGGAGACATATCAAGCATCCCCAAGCTTAATTCCTGCTCGTCCTCGAGTAGGTAAATGATAAAAACAGAATTTTTGATGTGGAATGCTACTTAGCATAATTTCAATGTAATTCTTCTTATTGTGGCACAAATGTTCAGTTTTAATATGATTCAGGATAAGAGTTTAATGTTGACATAAAAACAATAATACTTCAAGCATGCTAACCAAGCAATTATGTCTTATCAAAATAACATAGCCAAAGCAAGTTATCCCTACAAAATCATATAGTCTGGCTATGCTCCATCTTCCCCACATAAAATATTCATATCATGTACAACCCCGGTTTTAGCCAAGCAATTGGTTCATACTTTTTAACGCGCTTCAGCCTTTTCAATTCTTACGCAATACATGAGCGTAAGCTATGGATATAGCACTATGGTGGAATAAGGTATAATGGTAGGGGTTATGTGGGAAGACAAAAAGGAGAAAGTCTCACATCAACGAGGCTAATCAACGGGCTATGGAGATGCCCATCAATTGATGTTAATGCAAGGAGTAGGGATTGCCATGCAATGGATGCACTAGAGCTATAAGTGTATGAAAGCTCAAAAAGAAACTAAGTTGTGCATCCAACTTGCTTGCTCACGAAGACCTCGGGCATTTTGAGGAAGCCCATCATTGGAATATACAAGCCAAGTTCTATAATGAAATTTCCCACAAGTATATGAAAGCGACAAAATGAGAGACTTTCTATCATGAAGATCATGGTGCTACTTTGAAGCACAAGTGTGGTAAAATGATAGTAACATTGTCCCTTCTCTCTTTTTCTCTCATTCTTTTTTTTATTTGGGCCTTTTCCTTTTTATGGCCTCTTTTTTTTAGTCCGGAGTCTCATCCCGAATTGTGGGGGAATCATAGTCTCCATCATCCTTTCCTCACTTGGGACAATGCTCTAATAATGATGATCATCACACTTTTATTTACTTACAACTCATGAATTACAACTCAATACTTAGAACAACATATGACTCTATGTGGATGCCTCCGGCGGTGTACCGGGATATGCAATGAATCAAGAGCGACATGTATGAAAGAATTATGAATGGTGGCTTTGCCACAAATACAATGTCAACTACATGATCATGCAAAGCAATATGACAATGATGGAACGTGTCATGATAAACGAAACGATGGAAAGTTGCATGGCAATATATCTCGGAATGGCTATGGAAATGCCATAATAGGTAGGTATGGTGGCTGTTTTGAGGAAGATATAAGGAGGTTTATGTGTGATAGAGCGTATCATATCACGGGGTTTGGATGCACCGGCGAAGTTTGCACCAACTCTCAAGGTGAGAAAGGGCAATGCACGGTACCGAAGAGGCTAGAAAATTGCGGAAAGGTAAGTGTGCGTATAATCCATGGACTCACATTAGTCATAAAGAACTCATATACTTATTGCAAAAATTTATTAGCCCTCGAAGCAAAGTACTACTACGCATGCTCCTAGGGGAAGGGTTGGTAGGAGTTAACCATCGCGCGATCCCGACCGCCACACAAAGGATGACAATCAATAAATACCTCATGCTCCGACTTCGTTAGATAAGGGTTCACCATACGTGCATGCTACGGGAATCACAAACTCCAACACAAGTATTTTTCAATTCCACAATTACTCAACTAGCACAACTATGATATTACCACCTTTATATCTCAAAACAATTATCTAGTATCAAATTTCTCATGATATGTAGTTGAAGCAAATTGCCATGCTATTTCATAGGACTCTCAAAAAGATATAAGTGAAGCATGAGAGAACAATAGTTTCTATAAAACAATTCTACCGCCGTGCTCTAAAAGATATAAGTGAAGTACTAGAGCAAAACTATATAACTCAAAAGATATAAGTGAAGCGCATAGAGTATTCTAACAATTTCCGTATCATGTGTGTCTCTCTTAAAAGGTGTGTACAGAAAGGATGATTGTGGTAAACTAAAAAGCAAAGACTCAAATAATACAAGACGCTCCAAGCAAAACACATATCATGTGGTGAATAAAAATATAGCTCCAAGTAAAGATACCGATGGAAGTAGATGAAAGAGGGGATGCCTTCCGGGGCATCCCCAAGCTTTGGCTTTTAGGTGTCCTTAGATTATCTTGGGGTGACATGGGCATCCCCAAGCTTAGGATCTTGCCACTCCTTGTTCCATAATCCATCAAATCTTTCACCGAAAACTTGAAAACTTCACAATACAAAACTTGATAGAAAATCTCGTGAGCTCCGTTAGCGAAAGAAAACAAAACACCACTTCAAGGTACTGTAATGAACTCATTCTTTATTTATATTGGTGTTAAACCTACTGTATTCCAACTTCTCTATGGTTTATAAACTATTTTACTAGCCATAGATTCATCAAAATAAGCAAACAACACACGAAAAACAGAATCTGTCAAAAACAGAACAGTCTGTAGTAATCTGTAACTAACGCAAACTTCTGGAACTCCAAAAATTCAGCCAAAATAGGACGACCTAGATAATTTGTTTATTGATCAGCAGAAATTGGAATCAATATTTATCACGTTCTGGTGATTTTTAACAATTATTTTCGTGAACAGAAAGTTTCTGGAATTTTCAGCAAGATCAAATAACTATCATCCAAGAAGATCCTATAGGTTTAACTTGGCACAAACACTAATTAAAACATAAAAACACATCTAAACAGAGGCTAGATCAAATATTTATTCCTAAACAGAAGCAAAAAGCAAAAAAAAAACTAAAAAAAAAAATTGGGTTGCCTCCCAACAAGCGCTATCGTTTAACGCCCCTAGCTAGGCATAATAGTAAGGATAGATCTTGCCATCTTTGGTAGGCAATCCATAAGCGGCTCTCATAATAGATTCATAAGGTAATTTTATTTTCTTTCTAGGGAAGTGTTCCATGCCTTTCCTTAACGGAAATTGGAATCTAATATTCCCTTCCTTCATATCAATAATTGCACCAATCGTTCTAAGGAAAGGTCTACCAAGAATAATAGGACATGAAGGATTGCAATCTATATCAAGAACAATAAAATCTACGGGCACATAATTCCTATTTGCAATAATAAGAACATCATTAATTCTTCCCATAGGTTTCTTAACGGTGGAATCCGCAAGGTGCAAGTTTAGAAAGCAATCATCAAAATCACAGAAACCTAGCAAATCACACAAAGTCTTTGGAATCGTAGAAACAGTAGCACCCAAATCACACAAAGCATAGCATTCATGATATTTAATTTTAATCTTAATAGTAGGTTCCCACTCATCATAGAGTTTTCTAGGGATAGAAACTTCCAACTCAAGTTTTTCTTCATAAGATTGCATCAAAGCATCAACGATATGTTTAGTAAAAGCTTTATTTTGGCTATAAGCATGTGGAGAATTTAGCACGGATATCAACAAGGAAATACAATCTATCAAAGAGAAATTATCATAATTAAATTCCTTGAAATCCAAAATAGTGGGTTCATTAATATCTAGAGTTTTGATCTCTTCAATCCCACTTTTAACAATTTTTGCATCAAGATCTAAAAACTCAGAATTTTTGGAACGCCTTCTAGGTGAAGGTGGATCATCTTCAGTCCCATCATTATCAAGATTCACATTGCAAAACAAAGATTTAATAGGGGACACATCAATAACTTTTAGATCTTCATCTTTATTTTCATAACTAGAAGAACACACTTTCACAAAACAATCTTTCTTAGCACGCATCCTAGCGGTTCTTTCTTTGCACTCATCAATGGAAATTCTCATGGCTTTGAGAGACTCATTGATATCATGCTTAGGTGGAATAGATCTAAGTTTTAAAGAATCAACATCAAGAGAAATTCTATCAACGTTCCTAGCCAATTCATCAACTTTAAGCAATTTTTCCTTCAAGCAAAGCATTGAAATTCTTTTGCGAATTCATAAACTCCTTAACACTAGTCTCAAATTCAGAGGGCATCTTATTAAAATTTCCATAAGAGTTGTTATAGGAATTACCATAGTTATTAGAGGAATTACTAGGATACGGCCTAGGATTAAAGTTTCCTCTATATGCGTTGTTACCAAAATTATTCCTACCAACAAAATTCACATCCATAGATTCATTATTATTCTCAATCAAAGTAGACAAAGGCATATCATTAGGATCAGAAGAAACACTTTTATTAGCAAATAATTTCATAAGTTCATCCATCTTTCCACTCAAAACATTAATTTCTTCTATCGCATGCACTTTCTTATTAGTAGATCTTTCAGTGTGCCATTGAGAATAATTAACCATAATATTATCTAGGAGTTTAGTAGCTTCTCCTAAAGTGATTTCCATAAAAGTGCCTCCCGCGGCCGAATCTAAAAGATTTCTAGAAGCAAAATTCAATCCGGCATAAATTTTTTGTATAATCATCCACAAATTCAAACCATGAGTAGGGCAATTACGTATCATTAGTTTCATCCTCTCCCAAGCTTGTGCAACATGTTCATGATCAAGTTGCTTAAAGTTCATGATGTCGTTTCTAAGAGAGATGATCTTAGCAGGAGGAAAATACTTAGAGATAAAAACATCTTTGCACTTATTCCAAGAATCAATACTATTTTTAGGCAAAGACGAAAACCAAGCTTTAGCACGATCTCTAAGAGAAAAAGGAAATAGCTTCAGTTTAACAATATCATTGTCCGCATCTTTCTTCTTTTGCATATCACACAAATCAACGAAGCTATTTAGATGGGTAGCGGCATCTTCACTAGGAAGGCCGGCGAATTGACCTTTCATGACAAGATTCAACAAAGCAGCATTAATTTCAAAAGATTCAGTATCGGTAAGAGGAGCAATCGGAGTGCTAAGAAAATCATTGTTGTTGGTATTGGTAAAGTCACACAATTTAGTATTATCTTGAGCCATCGTGACAAGCAATCAATCCAACACACGAGCAAACAAGAACCAAGCGAAAAAGAGGCGAACGAAAAAGAGAGGGCAAATAAAACGGCAAGGGTGAAGTGGGGGAGAGGAAAACGAGAGGCAAATGGCAAATAATGTAATGCGGGAGATAAGGGTTTGTGATGGGTACTTGGTATGTTGACTTTTGCGTAGACTCCCCGGCAACGGCACCAGAAATCCTTCTTGCTACCTCTTGAGCACTGCGTTGGTTTTCCCTTGAAGAGGAAAGGGTGATGCAGTAAAGTAGCGTACGTATTTCCTCAATTTTTTAGAACCAAGGTATCAATCTAGTAGGAGGCCACGCACAAGTCCCTCGCACCTACACAAACAAATAAATCCTCGCAACCAACGCAATAAAGGGGTTGTCAATCCCTTCACGGTCACTTACGAGAGTGAGATCTGGTAGATATGATAAGATAATATTTTTGGTATTTTTATGATAAAGATGCAAAGTAAAATAAAAGGCAATAAAAATAACGAAGTGTTGGAAGATTAATATGATGGAAAATAGATCCTGGGGCCATAGGTTTCACTAGTGGCTTCTCTCGAGAGCGTAAGTATTATGGTGGGTGAACAAATTACTATTGAGCAATTGACAGAATTGAGCATAGTTATGAGAATATCTAGGTATGATCATGTATATAGGCATCACGTCCGAGACAACTAGACCGACTCCTGCCTGCACCTACTACTATTACTCCACACATCGACCACTATCCAGCATGCATCTAGAGTATTAAGTTCATAAGAACAAAGTAATGCTTTAAGAAAGATGACATGATGTAGAGGGATAAACTCATGCAATATGATATAAACCCCATCTTGTTATCCTCGATGGCAACAATACAATACGTGCCTTGCTGCCCCTACTGTCACTGGGAAAGGACGCAAGATTGAACCCAAAGCTAAGCACTTCTCCCATTGCAAGAAAGATCAATCTAGTAGGCCAAACCAAACTGATAATTCGAAGAGACTTGCAAAGATAACCAACCATACATAAAAGAATTCAGAGAAGATTCAAATATTGTTCATAGACAAACTTGATCATAAACCCACAATTAATCGGTCTCAACAAACACACCGCAAAAGAAGATTACATCAAATAGATCTCCACAAGAGAGGGGGAGAACATTGTATTGAGATCCAAAAAGAGAGAAGAAGCCATCTAGCTAATAACTATGGACCCGAAGGTCTGAGGTAAACTACTCACACATCATCGGAGAGGCTATGGTGTTGATGTAGAAGCCCTCCATGATCGATGCCCCCTTCGGCGGAGCTCCGGAAAAGGCCCCAAGATGGGATCTCACGGGTACAGAAGGTTGCGGCGGTGGAATTAGGTTTTTGGCTCCGTATCTGGTAGTTTGGGGGTACGTAGGTATATATAGGAGGAAGAAGTACGTCGGTGGAGCAACGTGGGGCCCACGAGGGTGGAGGGCGCGCCCAGGGGGTAGGCGCGCCCCCTACCTCGTGCCTTCCTGGTTGATGTCTTGACGTAGGGTCCAAGTCCTCTGGATCACGTTCGTTCCAAAAATCACGTTCCAGAAGGTTTCATTCCGTTTGGACTCCGTTTGATATTCTTTTTCTGCGAAACTCTGAAATAGGCAAAAAACAGCAATTCTGGGCTGGGCCTCCGGTTAATAGGTTAGTCCCAAAAATAATATAAAAGTGTATAATAAAGCCCAATAATGTACAAAATAGAATATAATATAGCATGGAACAATCAAAAATTATAGATACGTTGGAGACGTATCACATCTCTATGCCACGACCAACCCGACAACTATTAGCTGGATTCCAACCATACAATGCAGCAATGGTAGAAGCGGTACACACTTTCAAGTTTCCTATTTTTTAAACTTCAGTGCAACTAAACTTTGCTTTCTCCACAGGGTCATCCAAAAAATAACATGTACACCTCGCTGCAAAGGATCATTAGGGCCTCTAACTCTAGTTCAATGACAGGAGAAAATCAAGACTTCCTCCATCAACCGAATCCAACATGTATCCTAAATGCTTCAATGTTGCAACCAAGTGGTCATACCATCCCAATGCCACCACAGATCCAAGAAGCATGCAAAATTCCATTGGTATAAGCAGTCCACACTTTCATTTCAAGTATAATTTCAGAACTTCAATGAAACTAAACGTCTCCAACTTTCTTCACAAGTGCATCCAACCAATCACATGTATACATATTTACACCGGCAATATTCCACGCCGAATCCCACTGCAAGGGAGCATTGGGACCTCCGACTCTAGTTTGATGACATGACAAAATCAATTCTCTCTCAATCAACCGAAGGCAACCTAATATATTTTGTTCTCAAGAGTTTTATCTCATGTGCGTTAGACTTCCAGGTTGCAACTGATTTTTATTTGAACTTGTATGTACGGTTAACTGAATGCTACTCCATCTCCCTAATCAAATATACTCATTCACAGAATTATCTATGCACAATGTCCGCAGGCATCATGCTCATCTGACCTCTCAGTTATCCTTCAATTTAAGTGTGATGATAGGGATCCCAACAATCATTGTAATTCTATTGCCAAAAGTGCAGACATAACCATCTGTCCAAATGTCAAACCTAGAGGCACAGAGTAAGCAAGCAATAGATTAATTGGTCCAAGCATTCGAGTTTTGTCATTCGCATTGCGAGCACAAGATTGACAATAGGATGGAAAGAATTTTTATTACACAGAATGGATTTGCTCTCAGCTTTCTCGCAATTCAATTTGCATCAGACGGGAGCAAAACAAGAAGAAACGGATATTTACTTCTGTCCTGTGTAGGTGATGTTGAATCCACGAGCTACATGCCGGCGGCTTTGTTGAAGACGGAAGCCACGAACACGCTAGCTCGTCTAGGTGGACGCCAGACTATGGTATGACGGCGGAAAGGCCCTGGAGGTTGAGCTTCAGTTCTTACAGAAGGGGAAAGATGTGGATAGGAGTGTATCAAAGAAGAGAATTTGTATAAGGATGTGTATTTCGTTTTTTTTCACAGAAATTCTATAGCGGGCCGTGTGTGGATCCACAGTCGTGCGATGGCTAGGTCGCATGGATGGTCGCACGTAGCGGCCGCAGGCAAGCCACGTCCCATTGCATGTGCCGTGACAAACCATTTTACATTTTTTGCGGGGAACTTCAGAGAGCTTTATTAAGGAAAAAACATTCACTTGGCAGTCAGCCAGGAGGCTGCTAACTAGGAAGCTAGGGGTGGAATATATCCAGCCAGCTTTCAGTCATATCAAGCGTACATGCATGATTAGCATACAGGTGTGCGGGACCGTTAGCGGCTCTTATTACATGAGAAATATGAAAAGACAAAAAGCTAGCAGAGAGCTCTCTAATTTCTGAATATATCGGTGCTACTACCGATCGGTCGGTGTAGCTAGAGTTCCAGAGGTTATCTGCCTCAAGACAGTCGGATTCCAGTCGCACGTGCGTGTAGCCTCAAAGCTTCGCGAAGATGACGCCCTCACGTAAGGAGAGCACTTCAGCAATGAATGGATCCATGACCCCAAGATGGGATTTGCACCATGCACCCAGGAATGCCGAGGAAGAGCGGGCTACTCCCCCCACGCTGGTGTTGCAGGCATTGCGGTGTATTGCAACATCAGTGTTGATCTTTACAAGGTTTCCTTCAGGGGGCTGCCAACCATGACCCGGCAGCGGTATGAAGCTCTGTCGGGGAATGTCCAGCAACGCCAGGTCCTCACGAATGCGTCGAACCGAGGTAGCTGGATCGATAACCTCCTGATCATGAGTCCTTCTGTTGTGAGACATCCAGATAGCCCACATGATAGTAATGATTGTGGCACGATCCTTGTCTATGAATTGCATATCAAATAGTATATCACGTGCCCAAGAGCTAGGGTGGAGCCGTGGCAAATTAATCTCAAAGAGCAATCTCGCATCCTCCCAAAAACGCCTTGCATGCGAACAGTGGACAAGAGCATGCATCAAGTCCTCATCCATGGCAAGGCACAACTTACACAAACTTGTGTCTTTGATATGACGGTGTTGTAGGGTAGATTCATCCGGGATGATTCCTCTGATTACCCTCCACCAAAATACTCTAACTTTTGGGACAACTTTGAGTTTCCATAAGTAACTCCACATCTGCTCCTCATTCGTTGATGGCCCTGCTACCTGCCCTTCGTTCTAGAGCTATATGCTCGTTCTGATTCACTAGAGCTCAGTAGGCTGTTTTAACGGAGTAGATGCCGGATATTTCATGTGCCCAAGCAAGGAAATCCTCCCCGCGTCCCTGACGGAGTGGAATATTGAGTATCGCCTCTGCGTCCAGTGTGATAAATGTCGCTCGGATTAGATCATGCTTCCATGTCCAGTTATCCGAGTCAATTAGATCACTAACCATATTGACCGTAGACGATGGTGGCTTGAACATGGGCCTCATAGAAACAGCCGATGGGATCCATCGGTCCTCCCATGCCGAGGTAGAGGTCCCATCACCAATGCGTTTTACAAGACTAGCACTGAGGGTTGCGCGCCCAGTGATGATCGCCCTCCATATGGCTGATGCAGATTTGGGAGTTGATGCTTGCATAAAATCACAGTCTGGGAAATACCTCCCCTTCATCACTTTGGTGCAGAGAGTGTCTGGATTTGTTAGAAACCTCCAGCCATGCTTCCCAAGAAGCTCTAGGTTAAACTGTCGTAGGTCTCGAAAACCCATTCCTCCCTTGATCTTTGGTGTAGCAAGCTTATCCCAAGCTATCCAGTGAAGAGAACGTTGATCCACCGAACTCCCCCACCAGAATTTTTGCCATGCTTGAGGTTAAATTCTTGCACACTTTTTTGGTCAATAGAAAACAGGACATGCTAAACGTCGGTATAGCTTGCACAATTGAATTGATCAAAGTCTCCGTACCTGCACAAGCAAAGAACCATTCAGACCAGCCCTGCATCTTCCCCCTCGCTCGATTCCCAATGTGTTCAAAGGTTCCACTCGTGATTCTTCCGACAGCAGTGGGTAGACCGAGATATCGCTCAGAAAAAGCTTCTGACTGGATGTTCAAAAGATGTTTGAGACTCCCTCTTAAGGCCGCAGGTGTGTTTGAATTGAAGTAGATGGAGCTTTTTGCTCGGTCAACACACTGGCCGGAGGCCTCGCCATAGATCATAAGGATGTCATTCAAACGAGACACACTTTCCACACTCACCTTGATGAAGATCAAGCTATCATCTGCGAATAGAAGGTGACTTACCCATGGGGCTCTGAATCCCACATGGATGCCCCAATCAATATGATTGCCATAGTACTTCAACAGGGACGAAAATCCTTCAGCGCAGAGCAGAAAAAGGTATGGAGACACGGGACAGCCCTGCCGAAGGCCTCTTGAAGGGGTGAAGTAAGGCAATAATTCTCCATTAACCCGAACAGAGGAGCGGACGGATGTGACACACTTCATGATTAGTCTGACCAGATTGCCAGCAAACCCGAGTCTTAATAGCATGGCTTCAAGGAAGTGCCACTCCACTCGATCGTAAGCTTTCATCATGTCCAATTTAATTGCACATGAGAACTTTTTCCCCTTCTTTCGTCTCTTCATCGTATGTGCACTTTCAAATGCCACAAGGAAATTGTCTGTGATCAAGCGACCTGGAACGAAAGGACTTTGCTCCTCACTTATAATCTCATCCATGCAAGGCCTCAACATATTAGTTATCGCTTTGACAACAATTTTATAAAGAACTGGGCACAATGCAATGGGCCGATACTGAGAGGTATTCTGTGGATGACGTACCTTAGGGATTAATGTGATGGACGTATCATTTAGTCATGTAGGTAATTCACCATCATTCAAAAAATCAAGCACCGCCGGAATAATGTCATGCTTCAGGAGCTCCCAGTGGCGCTGATAAAAGCCGGCTGTGAATCCATCTACCCCAGGCGCTTTGGACGAGGCCATCTGAAATAAAGCATCATGCACCTCTGAAGCTTCTAATGGTTTGCACAGCAGGTCATTCATCACCGGCGTGACCCGACTTAGCACATGCAATAGCAACTCCTCACTGTTGTTATACCCTTGAGATGTGTATAGGCTTTGATAAAACGCAAGCATTTCTTCTTTATCCTCATCTCTCGAGGCGCAAACTGAGCCGTCCGACTGCTGCAAATTGGCGATCTTGTTTAATCGTTTATGTTGCTTTGCTTGCGCCTGAAAGTAGGCCGTGTTGCGATCTCCTTCGTGCAGCCAAGGAACGCGAGACCGTTGCTTCAACCATATCTCCTCCAGTTTGAGCGCTTCTCGGAGCTTAGACATAGTAGTTTTCTCCTCCTCTGACGGACCTCGTCCAACTGGTTGACATCGCAGCCTGTCTAGCCGCTTCTGTAGCTGTCGGACGGTCCTTGCTAAGGAACCAAATTCTCGGACCCCCCCCCCAGGTCATAAGCGTCTGTTGGAGAGCCGCAAGGGAGTCCATTACACCGTGCAGGCCTGGCTATCTAACTTGTACTCACCAAGTCTCAGTAACCAGCTGAGCATAGTCATTATGAGACTGTCGAATATTCTCATAGCGAAAGGGTTTCGAAGCATGTGAGTTGCTGTTGGGGTGTTGATGCCGCACGTCGAGCAGTACAAAGCAGTGGTCCGACTCGACTGAACAGACATGGCGCACTTTAACATACTCGAATTTCTATCTGAATTCCTCATTAGCAAATGCCCGGTCTAACCGAGCTTTTACATTAGCATTGCCAGCTTGTCAGTTGTCCCATGTGCAGGAAACTCCGGACCAACCTAAATCGTGGAACCCACAATCATCGGTAACATCACGAAATGCTCTCATTTGCCATTCCGGTCTTGCTGTCCGACTAAAATGCTCTTCCCCATATGGAGTTTCATTAAAATCACCCATACGCAACCACTCATCATGCGAGAGGCTGTGTAGGGTACGAAGGAACCGCCAGCTGTGATGCCTGTTCTCAGCTCTAGGCGCTCCATAAAACCCGATGAATCGCCAACTCACCGAGGTATCCAAAGCATCGCGCACCACAACATCAATGTGGGCCGAACTGTAGTTCTTGAGTTCTACCGAAACATCCTTAGACCAGAAGAGACCAAGGCCTCCACTTAGTCCAACGCTATCAACAGCAAAACATCCAACAAATCCTAAGGTCTTCTGTAGTCTCTCGACACGTTTCCCTCTGATCTTTGTTTCCATGACAAAAACCAGAGTAGGGCCTTCTTACTTCACAACGCTGCGAAGCTCGCGAACTGCCTCGGGGTTCCCAAGCCCCCGGCAGTTCCAGCTTAAGCATATCATTGGGACGGGCAGGGCTGTTGAACATCCTCTGCCGTGTTGTATGAATTTGTAGTCGTGGGTTTCTTCTTTGTTGGTTCTCTCACAACACCATCGTCCTCAATGCCCTCTCCATCCTTGGACAGACTTGTACTTGCAAGTCCGCCCCCCTGCATCATTTGCTGCATGGTTTGTCAAGAGCGGAACCTCAACTCGGCGGTAGACTTGGGTTGAGGGAGTCCCCTTGCGTTTTGGGGCTGTGTTGCGTTTAACTGGAGAGTTCACCTCGACACCTCCATCGGCAGCAGTACAAGAGTTCTTGGTGTCGTTCTTGCTCGGTTTAGCTGGTTGGGGCTTCGAGGAACCCTTAAATGAGGCCGCTCTCCTTTTTATCTTCTGGTGGCCGCATGCCTTTACCAAACGGCAAATCACCATTCTCATCTCTCGTACCAGGAGTCAGACATACCAGATCGGAGTGGCCTAAGCGGCCACAGGAAAAGCAAAAATGAGGTATATTTTCATACTAAATATCATATGGATCTGTAGAACCTCGCCTTGCAGAGTTGATTAGGATCCATGTTCTCAATGGTTTGGCTACGTCCAGAGTAACACGGGCGCGCAGGTAGCCTCCCCCATGATCAAAGTGAATCGAACTAGCACCTCCTTATCGATCTGCTTTGCTATTGCCTTGCACCAGGAATCATCACGCAGATTGAAAGGAAGGTTGACAACACGGGCCCAGACCTTCAGTTTGTCGAACTTGAGTTCCGATGGGCACATACAGTCATCAAATTCAGATAGTATGACTGTGTTCTTGCTGATGTGCCATGGGGATCCGTCCCATACATGATCTCTGTCTCGCTACGTTGCAAACTCCGCAACAAACATGTTTTCTCCAGTAATACGGAAGATTAGTCCCTTAGGGTTACCCCATGCAGGCCTGAGGGCGTTCGAGATAGTGTTGATGTGGAGAGTATTGTGGTGTAAGACCTTCCCTGCCACCATCCACTTCTCTGGCGCCCCCTCGACGCGATCATCTAGCACCAAGCGCGTCGCCTCCTCCTCCGAGATGTCAAGCTTCCCAAGTTGTTCCTCCAGGCGTGCCCTAGCAGTCTGCGGCGACAGCGTCTCCGTCGCCGCCCTGCTGCCGCTTCCGGAAGGTGTTGCCATCCTACGGCAGAACTCCGGTGCGCCCCCCTGATCCAATCTGCGGGTGCCGTCGGGTCCGCCAAACCCTAGTCGCCAGAGCTATTAGAGTTTACGGAAAACGTTTTTTCCCAATCGCGCATTTGCTGGTAACCTTTTTACAGTTTGCATGTTGCATTAGGGCATGTAACGTGTATGCCCACGTACATTCGTGCAAATTCTGATCTGCCACTGATTGATCTTCCATTCGATGGCACGGGTTAATAGGATCCTGGGGGAGGGGGTGGGGTAGGATGGTAGGAACGTGGACGAGACTTGCCTGCTCCCCGCGCGTGCGCCCATCCGTGCTCCCGCGTACGTGGCTTGATTTGATTGGAAAAAATAAAGCCTGTCCCCACCCCCTTAAAATCGGGGGGGGGGGGAGATGATTATATTAGAAAGGAAAAAGGGAAAAAGACAGCCGTACGATGAAGTGGGAGCACGGATGGGAGCATGGGGAGGGAGCAGGCAAGCCAGATCCAGGAACATATCCGATGATGGATGAGACTTGCCTGCTCCCCGCGCGTGCGCCCATCCGTGCTCCCGCGTGCGTGGCTTGATTTGATTGGAACAAAATAAAGCCCGGCCCCACCCCCTTAAAATCAGGGGGAGATGATTAGATTAGAAAGGAAAAAGGAAAAAAGACAACCGTAGGATGAAGTGGGAGCACGGATGGGAGCATGGGGAAGGAGCAGGCAAGCCGAATCCCAGGAACGTATCCGATCATGGACGAGACTTGCCTGCTCCCCGCGCGTGCGCCCATCCGTGCTCCCGCGTACGTGGCTTGATTTGATTGGAACAAAATAAAGTCCGGCCCCACCCCCTTAAAATCAGGGGGGAAATGATTAGATTAGAAAGGAAAAAAGAAAAAAGACAACCGTAGGATGAAGTGGGAGCACAGATGGGAGCATGAGGAGGGGGCAGGCAAGCCGGATCCCAGGAACGTATCCGATTATGGACGAGACTTGCCTGCTCCCCGCGGTGCGCCATCTGTCTCGTTGTTTCTGTTTCTGCTTTTCTGAATAAATGGAAAAGTCCAACGTTTTAGGCAGTAAATCATGGAGAAAATTGCCTCTCCAATAACGTGGAGTAAATAGTGGAGATAACTGTCTCTCCAATCGGATTAACTTTCTTTTGCAATAACATGGAGTAAATCATAAAGACAACTGTTTTCCTTCCGCGAAAGTCACGGTTTTGCTTCCCCGAGAGGCACGGGCGTGCCTCTTTCGAAAAGGGAAAAAACCCATGTTCCCGGTTCGGTTTTTTCGTCCGTTTTTTCATTAAAATAAAGTTCGTCAAAACCTATCAACGTGGGATCTATCTATGAAGATCTCGACGCGAGGAATCCAACGGTGAAAGCGGTTCGAGATTTGGACGCACGATTTGAGAGATAAAACATTTTGAATAAACCGATCTACGAAAAAAGGGAAAACTCCCAGGTTGCGACAAGTGGCGCGCTCCATGTGCGCCACTTATCGCTACCAGGGGGAATTGGAGTGATCTTTACAACAAGTACTCCTCAATTAGTGATTTCGGAAATTCCCGGCTCGGACCAGCCAATTTTTTCAACGGGCCAGGACCAATCGGTCCGATCTAGAGCGGACTACGAGCGGGCCGAAAAGCCCGCTCTGTACGTCCAGCCTGAATTGAGATCTACATCTCACATAGCTTCCTGATCGCATTGCTTTTGTCTGTCGACTATCTATACGTATATCTACCTGTCAAAAAAATCTATACCTATATCTATAATAATAAAGGGTCTATTACTTCTGACTGCACGTCATCAAAATTGCCCGAAAGTTATAAAATATTACCCATCGATGGCGCGGTCCTATATAGCGCGTAGGTACCCTGTTTCAATGGGCCGGACCATTTCGAGGTTTCACCCCCAACTGGTTTTGGGAACGTTCTAGAACCTTCCCTGAAACAGGTTTTTTAGGGGGTTTTCAATTTTTTCTTTCTTTTCTTTTTTCATCTTTCTTTTCTTTTTGTTCCTTTTCTGTCTTCATTTCTTTTCTGTTTTTTGGTTTCATTTCTATTCTTGTTTTTTAAATTTGTGAAAATCTTTTATCACTGGTTTCATTGCCAGCGCGTTATGCGCCCAATAGGAGCTCCCCCACCGATGCCACCTATAAGTGATAAAAAAGGTCTCACACAGGGGACATCCCCCGCCTGGGCCGGCCCATGTAGTAGGGATCTCATATACTGCGCTCTGAGTGTAGGGAGAAGACGCAGCGCGCCCGTTTGAGCCGGCACATGTCCGGGCAATCTGTTTTATAAATTTCGTTTTATATTTTTTCTTTTCCCTTTTGTTTTTGTTTTTTCTACTTAAATAATTTGAGATTTCAAAAACGTCCGAAAAACTAAAAAATGATAATTTTTAAATAAAATGTTTAATAAATCATAATTGTTTTGTGGACTCAAAATTTTTCACGATTTTATAAAAAATGATTTGCTTATTAAAAAAATGTTCGACATTTTGAAAACAATTTTTATGGAAATTAAAAAGTGTTCATGATGTTTTAGAAAATTCCTTTATTAAAAACTGTAATGAAATTAAAAAAAATTTCGCCAATTATAAAAATGCTCATGAATGAAAAAATATCCTAAAAATTTAAAAACTGTCCGTGACTTAAAAAACAGTTTATTCATTCATAAAATGTTCTCTGATTCAAAAAATGAGCATGCATTTTTAAAAAAATGTTTGTTAAATCAAAAAAATGCTCGTGAATTTTAAAAATTGTTTCACCACTTTCCAAAACACGGTTCGTCGGTTCTAGAAATTTCCGACGATTCAAGAATTTTAAAAAAAAGTGTTCACAATTTATTTTTGCAAATACTATAAATTTTTAATGAATTCAAAAAATTTCTTGATTTTAGAAAATATTTGAAATTTGTAAAACTGTTCATGAATTTTTAAAATGTTCACGAGTTTAATTTTTTCATGACCTCACGAAATTGACAGTGATAATATATCTTGGCGATGCAACGAAATGTGATCATGGGCATTGGAGATTATAATTTTTTCTCCCGTTGCAACGCACGGGCCCTTTTGCTATTTTGACATAAACCTTGGTTCGGTTCCATTTTGCAACTTGGTATGTGCCCTATACAACGTGTACCCCGTTAATGTACGACGTGTACACCGTTAATTATATCATCTTTTTTTCACCAACTTCATGCTATTTTTGTTATCTGAACTAAAAATGGAAAGAAAAACACATTCCACTACCTTGAGCACTTCATCCCCTTTCTGGAACCGGAGCTCGCCGGGGTTCAACTTGTATTCTGGTATCTCCCCGAGGTTCGACACCATCACCGGCGTCCTCCTGTTTCTCTGCAAATTACAGGAGGTCAGAGACAGAGACCAACACATGAACCACGAATCCATCGATCAAACAAATCAAAGAGATAGTTCATGTGATGGAAAGAAAGATATATGTGCAGGGTACAATGCCTAGCGGCCAGAGAATGAATCAGCCCTGTTTCTCAGTTTCCACACCTTGGTGTGGTGTGTACAGTGTATATGTTGTTTCTCCCGATAACTTCATGTTAATAGTCTGGTTACCATGTTGTTTACAATGTTCTGACGTTTTATTGAGACGCTTTGTCAGCAATCAATTACCAATTGGTTGCACATCGGTGGGATTGATGCAATTATATGACAGATTCCATAGTGTGACGAAAATCAGAGTTTAGCATACTTCTGACATCGAAGTTGAGTTAGAGCTGGTGGCTGGAAGCATTCTGATCAGGAGTTTATTTTCATTTCGATGGAAATAGAACCGGGGTGCTTAAGGCTTCTGGAGTTATACAAGAGTGAAAGCTGTAAAATAACTGTTGTAATAAAAAAAATGTGAATAACTACTATAATTCAGTTGCTTCTGCCTATTTATTCTGCATCAGTCACCAGAGTATGGCTTGTACAGTATGATTTAGAAACTGATTGGAAACCTCAGTACACTGTTTGCACATTGTGATGTCAGAGATAGAGCTCCTGATGTCAAAGTTGATGAATTATTTTGTGCATGAAGGCCAGCAAAAGAAACAGCAGAAGGCGAATGTATTAGGAACGGCTGACAATATGGGAACAAGGAAAACCCAGTCTACAAAGAGAAGGACGAAGCCAAAGAATTCCTATTGACTTGCTGAGAAACAGGGAAATATATACTTACCAGCAGAGTCGACTCGCAATATCATGAATAGCTACTACAGAAGTATGTGATATGCAAATAATACACTGAAAGGAAAACCGGACCGAGCAGAAATAGCATGAACAATTACCTCTCTTGTGTAGGAAAAAGACTGGTATTTTTCCAATTTGAAAATGCAAAAAGAAATAAGAATATTTGATTACTAGTGAATGCTAACCTTAACATTAAAACACTTGATCAATTGCATCATTCCGTCAGCAGGGACCAAGTGTGTAATGGAAATATACGGTAACAATACTAGGTTTACTTTTCAGAACCATTAACTTACAGTACAAAATTCACATACTTCTGGGTGAAAAAAAAGGATAATTCAGTCTTCAATACAAGCATGAAGCGCTGATTTAAACTAGAAAACAAGCATGCACTGCTGACTGTAACTATAATAAACTAGGTTGCATCCATATTCTTCTTTCAGACATAAGACACCACAATCTTAAGGTATCAGACCATTGACAGATCACAGATATGCTTCTGAAGGAGCATCTACAAAACAACAGTTGAAAGGGTCGGCAATTGACAAGTCCTGGGGATCCAAACAGCGAATCCAACTAGCACAACTTCTTCCAAATTTCAATCGGGCGTCTTGAGAAGCTCTATTTTCCACTTCTAGCAGCCTGAGTTGATCAGTCATCCATTTCTTGTTGATATCAATCTTCTTATACACTTGAAAGTTGATTTCCTTTACCACTTTCGCATTCAAAACGAAGAACTTTACAAATCCAACATCTTCCTCACCACCTTTGTATTTTTTCAGCACCAGTACTTTGAGATGCCTCTCAAGGCATTTGATTGGATCTAGTGACTCATACTGAGGCACATTTTTTATTGCTGCCCTCGTAAAACAGTGCCTCTGGGAAGAACATAATAAACATATATTAACATTTTGCTAACGGCTCTATTAGATGAGAATTGAATATTTATTTTGATATACAAAGAAAAGAAAAATGAATACTCACAAAGACATAGAGCTTTTCCAAGCACGGGAAGCATCTAAGGATGTCAAGAACTGCATCCAAATCAGGGCTAGAGAAATGGAGAGCCAAAACCTTTACAGTGCATATTGGGACTTCCGAACTGGATGGGATCAATCTCTAAATAAAGAAAACAATAAAGATTGCTAAGCACCCGAACTAACAATGTCAGCTAAAAGTCTAGAGACTGATTCTGCGGTTACCTGGAAGACTATATTAGCAATCTCAATTTCTGAGATGCGGGCAGACAAAAGGCCCAATGTCTCCATTTTAGGTGCCTTAATTACCCGGATAGTCTCACCGCCTGAGCCCGGATTAACTAGTAGCAGCCTTTCAAGGCAAGGGGCGTCCTCAATGAACAATTCTCCTTTCCTCTCAAACAAAGAGTAGGCGATTATGATGATCCTGAGAGTTGTCGAGCTAATGCGGAGACAATTCACATCACGAATACCCTGCAATTTAAGCGACCCCAACACACGGCAGCCAGAGAGCACCCCCGAGAAGTCATCCTCGGAAATGGAGACGCGAGATAAGGTGAGCTGCTTGAGCAAGGGAAAACTCAGCGAATGGACAATCTCATTTGGGAAATTGCAGAGGCCAATTTTTGCCACAAGGAGGGTTGGTGCTAAGCGGAACACGGATGGTGGCAGCGGGTAACGGTTCTCACGTCCAGAGAGAAACGGCTGCCTAAAGTTGATGTCGAGCTCCTGAAGGTTGTCAAGGGCAGGGAAGACGAACCAGTTCTCGATCTGAGCGGCTTCCTCGGCATACCTCTTTTCCGCTATGTGGAGGCGGATGGAATAGATGACGAAGCGGCGGGCGGGGCCAGGGTGGTCGGAGAGGATCTTGGAGATGAGGGAGAAGCGCTTGAAGTCGTTGGAGCAGAGGTGTTTGGAGGCGTCGAGGTTGAGGGGCGCTGAGCGCCAGAGGGGACGCCATCGGCGAGCGATAACCTGGGTGCGTGCGCCGTCTTTGGTGGGCAGGAGGGAGATGATTGTGCAGAGGATGTCATCGGGGAGTTTGCTGATGAGATCACCGTGGCTGATGAGATCGCCGTCGAGCTCACCGTCGCGGCTCCGCTTCCGTGGCCTGCTACTCTTGGCCGCTGGTTCCACCGCCTTCTTTTTCTTCTTCATGTCGCGTGGCTGGCGAGACGGAGAATTTGGACGGGGAGGTGGTACTACGAGGACGGTAGGAGGGCTCTTGAGCTGCTTTCAAATTTATAAGCCGTGGAAGTACATGAGGCGCTCGCTCTATCTCATCGCGTCTCGTGCCGGAGACGAAAAGTTATCAAGTACTCACTCCGTCTAGATGCATACGTACGGTGTTTAAGGAGGTGCATCACGACCAAGGTGTGCACAGGTTGGACCAGGCAAAATCTAATAGCACGTGCTTTTAGTGCATAGTTTGGAAAGTGGCATCGTTGCAGCCAACCAACGATAGGCATGCAAGAGATTAGTCCGCTCAATTAATTGTTCCTGTTTACATGCACTCGCGGTTTGCAAAGGCTGGGTGCATGTAGCGACTAAGTATTGCAATTTTGTATTCTCTTAGGTGCCCAACACACATGGATGGAGGGAGCACATGTCATCACCGTTTTAATGCGCATGATTTACAACCTAAATTAGTACACACAATTAATAGGTTGTCTTGATACCTATCTTTTGATCAGAGGCCTAATAAATCAGGACGAAAGGAGTACACCTTTTCATGGTGGCCCTTGTCCAAGTCGTTAGCGTTCTCAACCGCTTTCAGCAGCTGCTGCAGCTATCAAGGCAGGAAGTGATATACTCGTTCACCGCAGGATCTCCTCGAGCTTCAACGTCACCGTCGATGCAGATCTAGCCGATGTTGACGCTGAGATCGTCACGTACGCCATCGAGCTTAGCGAAAAGGTCGTCCAATTTGCACTATTAGGAAAAACCTTATACACAGATGTATATCAGTAGCGCTGGTTAGGACTAAGCTACTTAGTAGTAGTGCGTGTCAACAAAGCGCGCTACAGCTATGGTAGTAGCAGTAGCGCGTCTGCAAAAAAGCGCTACTACTATAATTCCTACACTGTTGCCGGTAGGCTAGGAATAGTAGTAGCGAGCCTGAGGAAAACACGCTATTGCTAAGTGTCTTGTAACGGCGTGTTTCTGTTGTAGAGCGCTATTGCTAAGAAAAAAATAATTAGAAAAATAAATAGAAAAGTAAATAAAAATGAAAGAATTAGAAAAAGGAGAAATGAAAAAAAGAAAAAGAAAAATAGTGGAGAAAGGCACAGCAGTAGCGCTTGTTCTCACAAAGCGCTATAGCTATATTAGCAGTAGCACTTTTTATTTCCCCGCGCTATAGCTAAGTTCCTTAGATAATAGGAAAAGAAAAAGGAAAATAAATAGCTACTTTCTATAGCAGTAGCGCGTTTTAGCGGAAAGCGCTATAGCTAACTTAGCTATAGCGCGTTTTTCCTACCAGCGCTACTGCCAGTTTGACTTAACCACGCGCGGGCTCAAAATTTTGCTAAGTCATTTTCCCCCCTCTCCCCTTCCCCCCTCGATCTGTCACCGCTGTCGATCGCCCTGCGCCCGAGCACGCCGGCGGTCGCCCGAGCCCGCCCTCGGCCTCACCGCCGCCACACTATACCTCTCCGCCACTGCCCGAGCCCTCCCTGCACCGTCGCCGCCCGAGCCCGCCCTCGCCACAGACCGTAAGCTGAAGGAAATAGGCCCTAGAGGCAATAATAAAGTTGTTATTTATATTTCCTTATATCATGATAAATGTTTATTATTCATGCTAGAATTGTATTAACCGGAAACTTAGTACATATGTGAATACATAGACAAACAGAGTGTCACTAGTATGCCTCTACTTGACTAGCTCGTTAATCAAAGATGGTTAAAGTTTCCTAGCTATGGACAAGAGTTGTCATTTGATGAACGGGATCACATCATTAGAGAATGATGTGATTGACTTGACCCATCCGTTAGCTTAGCATTATGATCGTTTAGTTTATTGCTATTGCTTTCTTCATAACTTATACATGTTCCTATGACTATGAGATTATGCAACTCCCGAATATCGGAGGAACACTTAGTGTGCTATCAAACATCACAACGTAACTGGGTGATTATAAAGATGCTCTACAGGTGTCTCCGATGGTGTTTGTTGAGTTGGCATAGATCGAGATTACGATTTGTCACTCCGATTGTCGGAGAGGTATCTCTGGGCCCTCTCGGTAATGCACATAACTATAAGCCTTGCAAGCAATGTGACTAATGAGTTAGCTGCGAGATGTTGCATTACGGAACGAGTAAAGAGACTTGCAGGTAACGAGATTTAACTAGGTATGATGATACCGACGGTCGAACCTCGAGCAAGTAACATACCGATGACAAAGGGAACAACGTATGTTGTTATGCGGTTTGACCGATAAAGATCTTCGTAGAATATGTAGGAACCAACATGAGCATCCAGGTTCCACTATTGGTTATTGACCAGGAGTCTCGAAATGGTCGAGACATAAATATTGATATATTGGACGATGTTATTCGGACACCAAATGAGTTTCGGGGGTCACCGGATAAATATCGGAGTGCCGGGGAGTTATCGGAACCCCCGGGGGAACTAATGGGCCAACATGGGCCTTGTGAGAGGGAGAGGAGGGTGCCTTAGGGCTGGCCGCACGCCCCCCTTGAGGAGTCTGAATTGGACAAGGAGGGGGAGCGGCGCCCCCTCTTTCCCTCCCTCTCTCCCTGTCCTTCCTTCCCCCTCTCTCTTCCCTTGTTGGAAACCTACTAGGAATAGGATTCCTAGTAGGAATCCTACTTGGGGTGCGCCCCATGAGGGCCGGCCGGCCTCCCCCTTGGTCCTTTATATACGGAGGCAGGGGGCACCCTAGAACACACAAGTTGACAGTTGTCTTAGCCGTGTGCGGTGCCCCCCTCCACAGATTTCCACCTCGGTCATATTGTTGTAGAGGTTAGGCGAAGCCCTGCGTCGGTAACTTCATCATCACCGTCACCATGCCGTCGTGCTTACGAAACTCTCCCTCAGCCTCAGCTGGATCAAGAGTATGAGGGACGTCACCGAGCTGAACGTGTGCAGATCACGGAGGTGCCGTGCGTTCGGTACTTGGATCGGTTGGATCGCGAAGACGTTCGACTACATCAACTGCGTTACTAAACGCTTCCGCTTTCGGTCTACGAGGGTACATGGACACACTCTCCCCGCTCGTTGCTATGCATCACCTAGATGGATCTTGCATGTGCGTAGGAATTTTTTTGAAATTACTGCGTTCCCCAACAGTGGCATCTGAAAGTGCGTTAAGTCGACTAGAGGGGGGGGGTGAATAGGCGATTTTTATGAATTCTTCTCTGAGGAATTTTGGGGTGAGGAAATTCCTAAGCGAAGACTTGCAGCGGAATAAGTACTCAGATGCATACATGACATAACATAAACATGGACATCATGATGAAATGAAAACAAACACAGAGTACAGGAACCGTAAGCACAGGATAAAACAGGATGAAGACAAACAGACTGAAGAAATTGAATTGAGAAAACTGAGAAAGTCTTCTGTCAAAGTCTTCAAACAGATATGAACAAGAACGCAACACAATAATGAGGAAATGGAAGGGTTGAGGAAATAGAACCAGTTAGCTCGATGAAGACAATAATTTGGTAGAACAGTTCCAACTGCTGTGACAGTTGTACATCTGGTTGGAGCGGCTAGGTATTTAAACCCGAGCACACACAGTCCTCACCATATTCTCCTTGAGCTAAGGTCACACAGACCTCGCCCAATCACTCGTGGTAAGTCTTCAGGTGACTTCCAAACCTTTACAAACTCGGTCACTCAGCGATCCACAATTTCCTCTTGGATGCTCTAGACCATGACGCCTAACCGTCTGGAAGATGCACAGTCTTCAAAGGTAACAAGTGTCGGATCCACGCATGACCAATCTCTTTAGTGATGCTCAATCACTTTGGGTTTGTAGGTGTTTGGGTTTGGGTTTTCCTCACTTGATGATTTTCGCTCAAAGTCCTCGGAGGATGGGATGCTCTCAATGACAAGTGTTAGTTTCTCTCGGAGCATCCAACCAGCTAGTGGTTGTAGGGGGCGGCTATTTATAGCCTAGGGAGCAGCTCGACATGATAAGACATAAATGCCCTTCAATGATATGACCGTTAGGTGGGTAGATATTTTGGGGCAGCTGGCGCGTAGCACAGCAACGGTCGGAAATTTGAGGTTCAAATTCCTCAGGGCTATCATGTTCCTCACTTGTAGGCAATCCGCACTGGCGAATTCCTAACTCCTCAGTCAGAACAAATTTCTCAGAGACTAGAAGAACTTCGTCTCTGTCACTGAAGAAATTGACTGGACTGTATGAGATTTCCAATGTCTTCACTCGAAAGGATTGGTAGGTGTAGGATTTGAGATGAGCATCACTTGGAAACTTTTCCTTAGTTTTTCCTCGACCCCCTTTAACAGTACAGTGTTTCCTATGACTCAAGAAAGAGAAAAAGAAACTACGAAAACAAAAGTCTTTCATGGTTCATGTTCCTCGTATGAATATCAAGTCTTCACGGTCACACCAATTTCTTCACTTTCAAAGTCTTCAGAAAGTCTTCAGAAAACCAAAGTCTTCAGTGGAAGACATTCATTTTTAGGGGGCGACTTTCACTGTAAATATCAAACTCCTCATAGACTTATAGACCTGTGTACACTCACAAACGCATTAGTCCCTTAACCTATAAGTCTTCAATACACCAAAATCACTAAGGGGCACTAGATGCACTTACAATCTCCCCCTTTTTGGTGATTGATGACAATATAGGTTAAGTTTTGAACGGGGATATATAGAAGAACTTCCCCTGAAGATGTGCATAGTGAAGAATTTACTTTTGAAGCAATGCACATTTGAAGAGTAGAATCATGGAGATCTCTCCCGATATCTTGTAATTCATACATGCATTTAACATATGATATGAAGAATTTGAAATGCATGATGAAATATGGTGACTGATGCAATTCAGCATGCGTGCATTAACATATATGAGGAAATAGCATGCAGAAGAACATAGCGAAAGTATTAGACCACCATCGGGTTTAAGTTTACAACTCAATCCAACAAAGTCTTCAAAAGAACGAGAGCTGTAACTTTGGAAAAAAAAGCCCATATATAGAGACCCGCTTGAAGACTAACTCAAATTTCTCCCCCTTTGTCACCGAATGACCAAAAGGGACGAAAAGTGTGGACTAACGCCCCTGAAGAATATCATGTTGATGAAGGAGCGCCAGCGTTGTTGGGGTATGTTGATGTAGTGGGGCCTGCCGCAGTGTCGTCCAAATCTTCATGCTCATCAGTGTCGCGCGATGAAGAATATGAGCTGGCGACCGTTGAAGGTACTTTGACTTTCTTGAATTTCTTCGCTAGTGGTTGAGACCAGTCAAAGTCCTGCTGGAGACCCATTTGCTTCAAATCTTCTTCGCCATAAAGATGTGACAGAACAACCCAGGTGCGATCGAAGACTTCATGAAGGTAGTTATGGTTTTTCTTCACTACATTGTGTGTAGCAGTCATGTTGTGAAGAATAGAATGAAACTGACGCTTAACCCATTTGTGGTTACGATCGACCTTCTGGTGAAGACTGAGGAGTATCTCACGATCAGTCATCACCCTTGGAGCTGTGCCATGAGGATTTTGCTTTGAGGCATTGGCGGCAGAGTCATGAGTGGCAGAGTCATCATTGGTGGAATAAGATGCAGCTTTGCGGAACTGACCATCCAATGGACGAATGCCTTCATCAATAACAGCAGTAGCCTTGCCCTTTTCATCAGTTGAGGAAAATGTCCGCTTGAGGACTTCTATTGGGGGCAAGTAGCTGAGGTGATTCTGAAAGTCAGTCTTGTAATTGATTGAAGACCTTAATCGGAGGAATCTCATAATCCAGGGAGCGTAAGGCTTCAATTTAAAAGGGGAAAATGCATCATTGGCTAGAGTCCTCATGAAGAAATCATGATAGTTGACAGGAACGCCATGAATGGTGTTGAATACCAGATTCTTCATGATACCAACGACCTCTTCATCATTAGAGTCGTGGCCCTTGATTGGACTCAAGGTCTTGGTCAAGATGCGATATACAGTCCTTGGCACATATAGCAATTCCTTCACGAGGAATTTGGTCCTTGGGGCTTGAACGGGCTTTAGCGGTTTCATCAGAACTTGCATGTAATGGTCAGATAGCTCAGGTTCATGATATATACAACGAGCAACTTCAAGGGGAGGACTGACAGGGAGGGCATGAAGCAATTCTGCTTTGAAATGAGTGTTTTCTGTAATCCAATCCAACACCCAAGAGTTCACATCTTCAGCATTTCCTGTGATGTGCAGCGTTGCATAGAATTGAAGAATAAGTTCTTCGTTCCAATCACATATATCTGTGCAGAAGTTGAGTAGTCCAGCATCGTGAAGAACACCGAGGACTGACATGAAGCAAGGCAATGATTCCATGTCCACATGAGGAATATTCCCATGGTCAAAGACTTTGTCCTTATCAAAAAGCAGTGAAGAATAGAAGTTTGCTTGGCCGGCAGTCCAGAAATGCTTCCTTCGCAGACGAGCAGAGTCATATGGGTTGTAATATGTGAAGAACACATGCTTGTGAAAGAAGTCATCAACCTTGAAGGTTTGCTTCTTGGAGAAGGGATTCTTCGGCTTGGGTTGAGGAGTATCAGTCAAAGTCATCAGAGGCTCAGGAATCTCCTTCTCAGGCACCGCGGGCTGAGGAATTTCAGGTTCAGTTTTAGTTGTAGCCTCGGTCTTCATTTCTTCAGCAGCATGTTCATCAACACTAGAGGCTAGAATTTCTTCATGAATGGACGGAGTGATGCGAGGTTCTTCAGAGCCCATTAGAACTTTAGTGTGCACTAGGGACTGAGTGATTTGTTGCGGTGGCGTGAACAAAGGAGAGTTGGGGTGCTGACTTTCCCAAAAGTCATCATTCATAACAAGCGTGGTGCTCCCAATGTCCACGTCTTCATCTTGTTCACTTAATTCTTCAACACCTGCCTCTTCAGCTGTGAACTAAGGCACTGACGATGAAACAACTGGAGTTGAAGGGATATTATCCACTTCAATTTCTTCATCCAACTGCTCTGAAGAAGCAGCAGAAGGAATATCTTCATCAGATCCGCTTGGGATCTCATATTCTTCACCAAAAGGAACAAGTTCCTTTGATGGCATGCTTGAGACGGGAATAGCATCTATGGGATTCTCAAAAGAGCTTGTCAATATCTTCATCTTCTTCGGTGCTGAAGAATTTGACAAAGCTGATGCTTTCCTCTTCTTCACTGCTGCTTGCTCTGTAGCTTTGGTTTTCTTCACTTCTGATGCAGAAGGAAGAGCTGGACTTGGTGTTGGTGCAGGAGGAGCAGAGGAAAGTTGTTCAGTTATCTCAGGCACAACTGTTTCAGTTTGCCTGGTTGGTTGAAATTCTTCAGGCCCAGCGATTGATGCCTCAGTTGGCCTGGCTTGTTCTTCAGGTGCAACACTAGTGGTTGGCCTGGAAATGTCATCAGCGGCTGGGATGCAGTCATCAGCCCTGGTACTGGCGGTTTCATCAGCAGCCTGATTTTCATCAGCGGTGCTGGCATGTTCTTCAGTCGACTGAGCAGATGCTTCATCCTGAGGAGATTCATGTTGCTTTGGGTCTGCAACATTTGAGGTGAATCCCTTGGTGAGATTCACGAATCTGACTTTGGCTCCAAGCCAGTTAGCATAGTAGCGATCAAATTCATCACTCATATTCTTGATCTCAGATTGCAGAGCTACAAGTTCATCAGTTGTCATTTTGACAGCATTCTTCTTTAGCAAGCGCTCCTTTTTGTACTGCGCTTTCTTCAACTGTTTGGCCTTCTCGAATTTCCATTTTTCTCCGCCAATGAAGGCAGTCAACATGTGACTTTGGCCAGGAGTCAGCTTCAGGTCTGACACAGGTGTGTTGGGGTCCTTGTGCCAGAGATCAATGTACTCAAGGATCAACTTTGGATCCAGTAAGAGAGGAACTTCACTTCCTTTGGCTCTAGCGGCCCTCTGCTGTCTATCTCTGATGATTTCGGCAAGTTCCTCATCATCAACTTTGTCTTCATCAGACGGCACTTGAAAGGCAACCTGCTTCTTGTGAGGACTTGGTCTAGTGCCTCGTCCAGCAGTGGCCTTGGTCTTCAGCAGAGTGGGGCCCGTTGAGGAATTTGGAGGAGCTATAGAACTTGCAGAGGCTCCTAAGGCAATAAATTTGCATGTGGTCCTTTGACATGAGGCGAGATGCGCAGGTGTTGAGGACTTTGTCGGAGGAGCTGAGAGTTTTGGAGGAGCTGGAGCAGCATGAGGAATTTGTTGTGAGGGCTTTGCAGAACTGTGTCGTGAGGGCATTGCTGAGGAGCTTGGCCGTGAGGGCATAGAAGTTGAAGCACTGGGCTTGTGAGCAGGCTTCTTGGGCATAGCCTTCTTAGGCTTGCTAGCAGAGGCCTCAGCAGTAGTAGCAGCAAAATCTTCATTGAATTTCTTCACTGCTTCTTTTGCCATTTTGGCTAGTTTAGCTTGACGCTTGGCCCATTCCTTGGGGAAATCCTCACCTCTTCTGATGCTTGAGGGATCAGCAACTTCGCCTGGTGCCAAGGGAGGTCTTGGGCATGGAGGGTGTACTGAGAATTTCTTCATGTACTTGGGAGTCACATATCTGTACTCCCTCCATTCTCTGGCCCATCTCCTCTCAATCTTCTGAATGCGCACTTTGCGCTCATTCTTCGTTTCATGAGGAGGAGTGCAGTATCCTGCATAGAGATCATCAGGAATCTCAAACGCAGTGTTGACTTCCAATTTCTTCCCTCCCTTCTGAGGTTTCTTGCCATCTGCCATTTTCTTTAGCCAAGGATTTTGAACTATTGAGTTCTCTGAAGAGGTATGCAACTTTTCTTCGAGGAACGCTGCAAATGAGTTAAGTTGATGAGAACCTAGTGATTTAGAAGCGGACATGTGTACCTGTGAACAGAGTATAGGTGCAAAGAATTTGGAGAGGTCATATGCGTTCTCAGAAGATTTGCAAAAAGGAACAAGTTTGAGGAATTTGACCAGATGTGTCTTTAGGAATTTCACTAAGCGTTCTTTGACTTAGGTTCCAGAGTTGTATAGATTGGACATCCACACAATTTAGGAATCTTGAAGAAAAATGTTGCTTAGGGAAACAAATCAAGAACAGATGTTTGTGCGAGGTGTTTAGAGTGTGAAGATTGAAGAATAAACACCCTTTTGAAGATTTGTAGAAAACAATGGAATCAACAAGGGCAGTAAAAATGAATTTTAGTTACCCTTGATGAAGAACATGATGAACTATGAATAGTAGATTTGAAGCTCGTCGGCTCAGATCTTCCACGCCCTAACTTGGCTGAGGAAGATAGCTACAGCGGCGGCGGAGTGAAGAAATCCGCGACCGGCCCGAGTACGACGACGAGGTCGAGGCAGCGAAGCTCTTCCTCACCGGCGACGATGGAAGTAGCGGCGGCGCTAGGTTTTGAGAGCTCGAGCGAGGGAGTGAGGTCGAGCAGAGTAAAAAACAGTCTGAGGAGGGTGAGGGGTATTTATAGCCGAGGTGAAAAACCGCTCACCCGAGGAAAATGGACGAACGTGCCCCTGACCCTTCTCATTCGTGCGACATGTGTCACTTGTCGGTGTCAAAACCGGCGGATCTCGGGTAGGGGGTCCCGGACTGTGCGTCTAAGGTCGATGGTAACATGAGACAGGGGACAGAATGTTTACCCAGGTTCGGGCCCTCTCTATGGAGGTAATACCCTACTTCCTGCTTGATTGATCTTGATGAATATGAGTATTACAAGAGTTGATCTAGCACGAGATCGTAATGGCTAAAACCCTAGAAGTCTAGCCTGTCTCACTATGATTATCATTGTCCTCTACGGACCTAGCCCTCCGGTTTATATAGACACCAGAGGGATCTAGGGTTACACAAAGTTGATTACAGAAAAGGAAATCTTCATATTTGGTCGCCAAGCTTGCCTTCCAGCCAAGGAGAGTCCCATCCGGACACGGGCAGAGTCTTCGGTCTTCGCATCTTCACAGCCCAACAGTCCGGCCCATGGCTAACAGGCCGGACGCCCGAGGACCCCTTAGTCCAGGACTCCCTCAGTAGCCTCCGAACCAGACTTCAATGACGAGGTGTCCGGTGCGCAGATTGTCTTCGGCATTGCAAGGCGGGTTCCTCCTCCGATGACTTTAAAACGATGTATTCGACCTTCCATTTAATGTCATACCCCTCGGCTTGTGTGTATCAACAACTTCAGCCTCCATATGTCGAGCGAATGCGAGAGGTCAGGGTGTTTTTACACATAACACCCCGGCCATGTAAGGAGGAGTATCTACTTAAAGAGATTGGATCTCAGATCCATTCAGCACCACACGGAAAAAATCCTCTGAGCACGCTAGGAAAGTTCCTTCCAACATGGCTAATGCTCCCAGCTCCTGCGTCCCAGAAAAAGGCGAATGGGAGAGGTGTTCCGTATCCCACAGTCAGCTGGTGAAGCTGCAAACACAGGGATTCCTTCCCCCCGCAGATCTAGTCTCTATTCAAGCAGGATTGACCTCCTTCAATGGCGGGGCTCAGGCTGAAAATTTCCGCAATCCATCCAGGGGGGAACAAGTGTGCTTCGTCCCTTATCTATTAATAGGTGTCGGATTTCCAATTCATCCGTTCCTCCGAGGGCTTCTGGAGTATTACAGCCTCTAACTGCACAACTTTACTCCTTCCTCCATCCTGCATATCCCGGGTTACGTCGCTCTTTGTGAGCTGTTCCTGGGTTGTGAGGCCCACTTTGAATTGTGGAGGAAGCTATTTTGTCTCGTCCCGCGTAACCACGAGGGATCAATATTTGAAGTGTGCAGAGCCGAAATATGGTGCGTCACCGAGACCGGATACCTGTCCGGCACACCAAAGAAGGCATCCGAAGAGTGGCCTTCCAAGTGGTTCTATATTGAGGACGTCGCACTTCTAGACCCAGTTCGGTGGGGTCTTCCCGAGTTCACAAGTGTTCCTTTGAAGAAACGCCGCAGCTGGCGCCCTCGGAGCCTCGAGGAGGAAGATAGTGCGGAAGTTTGTCAACTCATGAGCAAGATAAGGACGCTCGCTCAGTTCGTATTATCAATAGTTGAAGTGATGGCGACTTCCATAGTACGGGGGGTTCAGCCACTCCAATACTAAGGGCTTCCCATGTGGCACTACAATGGGGAGGATGATGCTTCCCGCTATGGCCGGAAGGGTCCGGATACCCCCACCGCTTTAGCCAAAATATTGGCCGAACTGTTCAAAGGGGAGGAAGAGGAATTTCTACGCATCAAGCGCAGAGATGGATTTTCCATGTACAGTCCTCCTAGTTGGGTAAGTCCCAACTCCTCTGCTCTACTCACCCCACTCCCTGAGCTACTTTCAATGAATATTAATCCGTCCATTTATAACAGCACTGGCGAAAGATTTCCGAAGGGCTTCACAGCCCCGCCCCGGAGCCCGAGGGCCACAATCGGGACCTTGGCCCTGGATTCGAAGAGGATCCGGATATATTCGTGGTGCTCGAGGATGGGGTGTTTTACCAGGCGAGCTATGACGGCATAGAAGTGGCCATCACCGCCGATTATCCCGGTCTTCTCCTGCGTCACACGTAAGTAATTAGGAGACATCTCACCCGAAAGAGCTCTGTCATTCTACCTCACCCACCGCACTGTCCTGTGCTCAAAAGGGGAGGTGTTCGGCGCACCATGCTGCCCCAGGGACATCTCCAAAGAGAGCGGCCCCCACGCCAGGCAAGCCTTCTAAGAGGAAGGCAAACGAAGATACGACCGAGCCTTCATCGAAGAGGTATGGATTTGCAAATATGCCCCTTGGCAGTCGCATCCAACTGTGACCTCTTGGTTTGTCCTGTTTCAGGAAAAGAGTGTGCCGGACCATGTCTGGGGGTCCCGCCAGCCATACTCCCCACAGCCGGGATCCAGATCCGGCTGTAAGGACGGGGGCTGATATGGGGGTGATGCCGGATTGTCCTCCAGCCGAGGATTTGGATGATGTATCCGTCACCAACTCGGAAGTGGAGAGCTCCATGAATCATCGGCGCCGAAGGGCCATTTTACGAGACCCCAACTTTTCAGAAGAGGCGTTTAATCCCTTCAGCTCGGCTGATGCATACATCCGAGCTGCTCGAGATGGGCTTACCAGAGCCACAAATCAACATTTAAAAGACGTGCAGGTAAATTTACATTGTCCAAATATAATAATTATATACCAGTAGCCCCCGAGACTTGAAGCAGTTAATACAATGGATTTAAGGATCATTGTATAACTAGGTGCTTACGGAGAAGAACAACCTGTTGTCTCAAGAGCTAGAAAAATGTCGGACACAACTAACTGCTGTTTCCGCCGAACTGGAGAAATCCAAGAAGGCGTCCTCCGGTAATATTCCCCTCCATCGAGAAATAATAATTATATACCAGTTATGCTAACACTGTTGCTTATCTCATGACAGGATCGTCAGATCAACTGGAGGAGACGCTGAAAACCGCACAGGCAGGAGAGAAAGAGGCCAAAATACTACACGTCGCAGGCGAGCGTGTGCTGACCCGAGTCAGGGATGAGAAAAACAAGCTCCAAGATTTCAACACCCAGCTGGGCGAAGAGCTGACGGATGTGCGGGCCCAGCTGGCTGACTCGGTAAAGGAAAATAAAAGACTGCGAGGCGGCATATTCAGTATGTGGCCGAACTTACCTTATAGTAATTTGGAGATGAAAGGATCTGACAGAGTTATGTTTCTAGGTATGCTGACGGGCCGTCCCGAAGAGGACGTGTCCAGATTGTCGGGCGATCTACTGCAAGGGCTGTTCCAAATGCACGAGCAAGCTCGGCAGGCAATGCGGAGTATTGCCAAGGCCTTATGGCCCTCCGCCTCCCCTCCAGGAAGTATGGAGGAGCTTGTAGAGCTATTCAAGGGAGCGCGGCGACGTTTCCGATTATGGAAAATATCGGCCTGCTGGGAAGGTGCACGAGAGGCCTGGGCCATGGTGAAAACACGGTATACCAAGCTTGATCCGAATCACATGGCCCGGGTCGGACCTCTAGGGTCAGATGGAAAGGAAGTTCCCGTTAATTTGGTATATGACCAAGTAGAAGTAGCCACCAAGTATTCCCAACAAGATTGTAAATTAGACGGCTGTCGGATGTGGGGTTCCGGCAAACCCTTAAGGTTCGAACACTGGGGTGCGTGCGAAGTCTTTCCCTCCTACCGATCGTTGCCCTAGCTCGCTAAGATCTCGTGGACGAACTCGACGAACTCGGAACACAGAAAGACACGGGATTTATACTGGTTTGGGCCACCGTTGTGGTGTAGTACCCTAATCCAGTGTGGTGGTGGTGGATTGCCTCTTGGGCTGTCGAAGAACAGTACAAGGGGAAGAACGACCTCCTAAGATTGAGGTGTTCTTGTGCTAGTGTTGGCTTTCGATCTGTTCGAGTTCTGGTTCTCTGTCTCCTACTACTGTGGTGGCTAGACCTATTTATAGAGGCCCTGGTCCTCTTCCCAAATAATGAGCAGGAAGGGAGCCAACAACGGCGGGCAAGTTTGAAGGGGGACAACTAGTACAAGCTATCCTGACAAAAGTGGTCTTCGCCCGCGAAAGGCTCTGGTGGTGACGCCGTCTTGGGCTCCACGATGACCTCCATCTCGCTGTACTCCTAGTCTTGGTCTCGTTGCACTAATATAGCAACCTTTGCCTGATGCCTCGGTACTCCTCGCCTGCGCTGGCTTCCTTAGCACCAAAGAGGAAACAAGGACACTGCATGCGCTGGCGCCCGCCTAGCGCCCACCTGGTGTCGATCGTCACGGCTCCGCTCCTCGTGAGCCTGCCTGGCTTGGCCGCTCCTGAGGAGGTCTTGCGTCGTCTGCCTCGCGAGGCTTGGCCCCTCGCGAGGGTCTTGAATGCCTTGTCGATGAAGATGGGCCGTATGGCCTGCTAGCTCAGCCACGCCGTGGGCCGCAGGCAGGCAAGTCTGGGGACCCCCGTTCCCAGAACGCCGACAGTAGCCCCCGGGCCCAAGGTGCGCTCGGGCTTGGCTTCGCGGCGAAGCCAAGGGTCAAGTTCGGAGCACCACGAGCCCCAAAAGCCTGCGGCCTCAGTTGACGCGTGGCGGTCGATCTGACGTGGGTGTCTCCGCTTCCCCATGCTGCCTCGGCAACTGCATGACTTGACAAGTCCCTGCGACATGCAAGGAAAACCATCATTACCTGCGATCATGGGAGGCGCCGGTTGGCCTTCTCTTGCTATAAATGGAGAGGGGGGTGGAGCCCCCGTTGCCCATCTCTTCCTCGCTTGCTTGCTTCTTCCTCCTTGCTCCACTGCTAACAACAATGGCGCCTATCAGAAGGTTTTCTACCGAAGAGAAGGGAAAGGCTCCCCGGGATGACCCGGGGCCACTTCCGCCGAAGAAGAGGTCGGTCCATCGTCATGATGAAGCGGCGATGCAGGTGTTGACGAGGCCTTGGTGCGAGCGGCCTCCTACAGGGTACCCGCTACCCTTGTATGCCCGAGCCGAGGGCTCGGGAGGGTGGAGCGACGAGCAGCGCCACCCACGCCGCGTCTGGGGTCGCCGCGCCTCAACGACGCGCGCCGTCGCCCCCGGAATCCACGCCACGGACTCCTCGCGCGAGTTGGTGCTGTGGGCGCTGATGCCTCCAATCTCCTGGATCCGCTTCGCGTGGTTTTTCTCCGACGTGATGCCGCCAAGGGGGCCTCTCAAGCTCTGGTTGCAGCACACTGACTGCAGCACTCCGGCGACCGGAGCAGAGATCGAAGCGGTCCCCGCTGGCAAGATCTTCATGACTCGCGGCTGGGGCGAGATCGCGCGGGTCTGCCGCGCGAGGGATGCCCTCGCGATCCACTTTGAGTTCGACGGCGTCTCCACGCTCTTCTTCAAGGTCTTTGATGCAGAGGGCCGCCGCTTGGAGTGCTGCTCCGGAGAGGAGCGTCAAGCTGACGCGCGCCCCGCTCACGGCCACTCCAGCAGCAGCAGCCCTTGGGAGTCCAGCAGCTCTCCTGAGCTCTATGAGACTCCAGAGACGAGCGACGATAGCTACGTGCCCCCGAGCTCTCGCCACGCTCGGAGCAGAGCTGCAGTGTTGGGCCGTCACCACCGCTGATCTGGATGGGGTTGGCGCCGGCCTCCCGTGGCCCACTGTTGATGATGGCGTCTGCCACGGGAGGGTGTAGATAGGATCCCCCTTAGTTTTAGCTTTTGTTCCCTACGAAGAATCATGAGTTACCCCGTGGGGGCATGTAAGGGTCTGTAATGTCTTTTGTGCCTATCTTCCTTGTTATGAGAATTTGGTGAACGCATGTCCCGTTAAGGCTCGGTCCCCCCTTTCTTTCCTTGCGATAGCTTGTTGCTCTACGCTGACAGGTCCCGGTCCCCAGGCAGGCTACAGCCGTCGCTGGTATGCCAGGTCGCGTGCCGTGGTCAAGGCCAGGAGGTGTGCGGCCCGAGGTCCAGTAAGAGCCCCTGAGGCGCGATGCTCAGGAAGTCCCCCTTAGCGCTCAAGCAGCCATGGTAAGGCGAGAAAGGGAGTCGACATGGCCACAACAGGGTTGCGGCAGGGTGTGAGTGACCATTAGGCCCAAACATTTAGCCGATCCGATGGCGGGACTTATCTTGTTGATTTCGTGGCGATTCCTGATGGTGCGCTAGGCCTGCGCGCCAACTTTTGCAGCATAGCCAGGCCAGCCCATACGAGTTTCCCTCCCCATGCTCTCCTTAGTGCTCTGCGTCCTCAGGTCCCAGCCCTCGAGCGAGCTCAGCCGCCGCTGGTATGCCAGGTCGCGATGCCGTGGGCAAGGCTAGGGGGTGAGGGCTGGAGAGCCAGTAAGAGTTCTTGAGTCGCGATGCTCAGGAGCCCCCTTTTAACGCGCAAGCGAATTGCATAGGATGAGCAGACCCGTGGTGGGCGGCAATCGAGCAGGCGATAGCCGTGGGCAGGTTAAGTATGGAAGGCAGATCAACTTGGGTAAACACAGGAAGATACATGTCACTAGGTCCAGCCTGAGCGGCTTGGGGATGATGCAGCCCGTGGGGCGCCCCCAATAAGGTAAGCTAAAGACATAAGCAAAAGGGATACATGCCACAGGGACGGACCCATGTGGCCTGGGAATAATGCAGCCCAAGGGGCGCTCCTAGCTAAACGAGCTTGGAAGATGTCACCTAGTTCCGTAGACGAAGTAGAGTTGGTGCAGCTGAAGACGTGCGTCGAAGGAGAGGCTCCTCATGAGCCACCGGAGCCCTGAGCCTCGGGAGGCTCTAGGGGCTCGGGAGGTTCCCTGAAGACCGTCTCCATCTCCTCCAGGACGGCGTGGTACCTGGCCTCCTGAGCCGCCAGGACACGCCGCATGTTGCGCTGATAGGCTGACGCCACCCTCGGCAAGCCGAAGGGCATGCGAACGTAGCTGTGTGGTGGTCCCTCGCAGCGGCCCACACGCGATGGCCAGAAGCGCTCCTGAGATGCGGCCCTGTTGAGCCCGGGGACGTCGATGCAGACACGCAGCCCAGCATCCTCGCCAGGATGGGGAGCTGCGCCTCGTTAGCGGCTGTCGCCGCGCATGGCTCTTGCTTCTTCCAGTTCCTGAGTGGTCTTGGTGATGAACTCCTGAGTGGTGGGCACTCCTTGCCCTGTGCTCTCCCGAGGGACACGTGCCGCGAAGCACGCCTCCAAGTGGAGCCCAAACGCCTCCCTCGTGAGGTTGGCAAGGTCTGAGGCCCTCCAGAAAAGAGCCCCCGAGCCCTGTCCGAGGAGGGCACCGGGCGCGCCTTCCTATGCGATGGAGGGAGGCGCCCCTGGGACGGACACTGATCCTGATGAGGCTCCTGCCGCGTCGCCATCCTCCTGAGGTCCTGCGCGGCGCAGCTGCTTCTTCTTGGGGATGGCCTCCGGAGGGCCCTCACTTCTGCTGTCGGGGTCGTCGATTTCTGCAGCTTAGAAGGCGCGCTCAAGGGAGCACACCGCATCTCTTTCTTCACACGGTACCGTGATGATTCCTCCGCTTCCCGGCATCTTGAGGACGTTATAGCCATGGTGGGTGACTGCCATGAACTTGGCCAGGGCCGGATACCCGAGGATGGTGTTGTACGACAGGCGGATGTGCGCGACGTCGAAGTCGATGAGCTCGGTGCGGTAGTTCTTGCGTTCTCCAAAGGTGACAGGCAGGCGGACTTGCCCTATCGGTGTGGTGGAGCCGTCGGTCACTCCTGAGAAAAGTTTGGTAGGCTGGAGCTGCTCATATGGCACTTGGAGATTGTCGAACGTGTCGACGGACAGGACGTTGAGCCCTGCGCCGCCGTCGATGAGGGTCTTGGTAACCTCCACATTGCTGATGACTGGGGAACACAACATCGGGAGGGCGCCGGCAGTGGCCGCGCACCTGAGCTGATCTGCCGAGTTGAAAGTGATGGCGCATTGGGACCACTTGAGCGGACGCGTGGCCTCGAGCTTGGGGAGCACCGCGTTCACCTCGCGATCGAACTGTTTGAAGATGCGCTGAGAGGCTGGGGCCTGAGCGTCGCCCAAGATGCAGGCGATTGCGCATGGCTCCTGGAAGCCCCCAGCCCCCTTGTCCTGATGGTGGTCGTCGTTCCTTCTCGGTGGCGGCAGCGGGGGAAGACCGGTGTTGCCTTGGGGGCGATCCTCGCAAGGCTGGTCCCTCCAGGCGCCCTCGCGAGGATGGTCCTGCCAGTGGTCCTTACGAGGCCTATCGCGCCACTCCTGGCGCGGGCCACGGTCGTCCCAGCGTCCGCCTCCACGTCCTCCTCCATGGCCGTAGCCCCGGTCATTGCGCTCGGGGCGTCGACCGAAGCGTCCTTCCCGTATGGCTCTGAGCTCTTGACAGTCGCTGGTGTTGTGGGTGTTCAGGTTGTGGAAGGCGCAGAATGGTCAGCTGTTCTTGGATGACTCGGGCTGATCTCTGCCCCGCTTGGTGTCGGGCTCCGCTGCTAGCACCACTGCCTCCTTGCGCTTCGCGTCCTTGGCCTTGGCCTTCTTCTCCTCCGCTCCTGCAGCTGGCAGCTCAAGGAGAGAGAGGCCCCCTCCTCAGCTCTTGTGCACTTGGTCGCCAGGGTGAACAGCTCCTGAGATGTGCAGAGCTCCTCGTGGATAGCGAGCTCTTCCTTCATCTTGACATCGCGGACGCCGTCGGAGAACGCGGAGATGATGGCCTCGTCCATGACCTTGGGGATCTTGAGGCGGGTGTTGTTGAAGCGCTGGATGTACTTTTGGAGGGTCTCTCCCGGTTGTTGCTTGATGCGGCGCAGATCACCCGCGGCCGGCGGGCGGTCGCCAGTGCCCTGGAAGTTGGCGACGAAGCGGTCGCACATCTCGTCCCAGGAGGAGATCGAGCCGTGCTGCAGGTTCAGGAGCCAGGAGCGGGCCCCATCCTTGAGAGCCATGGGAAACCAATTCGCAATGACTTTCCCATCGCCGTTGGCTGCTTTGATGCTCAGCTCATAGAGATCCAGGAACTCCGCGGGGCCGGCAGTGCCGTCGTAGCGAGGAGGCAGATCCGGCTTGAACTTGCCTGGCCAAGCAACGCTACGCAGCTCGGGGGTGAAAGCGCGGCAGCCAGCTATGGTCGCTGGTGCCCGCCTCGGAGGTGGAGCTTGGTCTTGACGAGGTCCGCGCGGCGCCGCTGCGGGCGGCGCGCGGTCTTGACAAGGCGGCGCGGGGAGCGTAGGTGCAGCTTCTCGCGGCCGCGGGATTTCTTGGCAGCTTCTTTCTTCGCGCGCGGGCATCGGGCGTGGTGGATCACACCGTGGGGCCGCGCGCCTTGGTGCCAAGGCACCGTCTTGGGGCAGAGGTGGTGGAGGCGCACCATGAGCCTCATCGCCCGTGGCTGGTTGAGGGTGAGGTAGAGAGAGGGACGGCACCGGGGAGCCCCCTGCGGCACGGACAAGCTCGGCGACACGGTCGAGCCACTCCTCGTAGAGGTCGTCGACGAGGCGGTAGCGCAGGAGTTCGTTTGCGGCAAGGAGTGCGGCCCGTGCCTCCATGGGAGCGCGGCATGCGTGAGACGAGGAACCGGCCGGGGTCTGCGATGGAGTGGCGGTGCGGCCGTCTTGCCGCACCGATGGATGCAGTGAGGACGCGTGCTGCTCATTCCCCACCGGGCCGGTGGCAGCGTTGGCGGTGGGAGATGGTGAATGATGAGGTGGCCGCCCGCCGACAGGAGCCGTCTGAGCAACGCGGGTGGTGAGGGCAGCCCGCCGCTCAGCTCGAGCACGATGAGCGTCCGCCATGGAGACGATGGAGCGACGGAGCGATGAACTGATGGAAGGGAAGCTACGGCGCACCCCTACCTGGCGCGCCAAATGTCGGATGTGGGGTTCCGGCAAACACTTAAGGTTCGAACAATGGGGTGCGCGCGAAGTCTTTCCCTCCTACCGATCTATGCCCTAGCTCGCTAAGATCTCGCGGACGAACTCAGCGAACTCGCAACACAGAAAGACACGGGATTTATGCTGGTTCGGGCCACCGTTGTGGTGTAATACCCTACTCCAGTGTGGTGGTGGTGGATTGCCTCTTGGGCTGACGAAGAACAGTACAAGGGGAAGAACGACCTCCTAAGGTTGAGGTGTTCTTGTGCTAGTGTTGGCTTTCGATCTGTTCGAGTTCTGGTTCTCTGTCTCCTACTACTGTGGTGGCTAGACCTATTTATAGAGGCCCTGGTCCTCTTCCCAAATAATGAGCGGGAAGGGAGCCAACAACGGCGGGCAAGTTTGAAGGGGGACAACTAGTACAAGCTATCCTGACAAAAGTGGTCTTCGCCTGCGAAAGGCTCTGGTGGTGATGCCGTCTTGGGCTCCACGATGACCTCCGTCTCGCCGTCCTCCTGGTCTTGGTCTCATTGCACTAATATAGCAACCTTTGCCTGATGCCTCGGTACTCCTCGCCTGCGCTGGCTTCCTTGGCACCAAAGAGGAAACAAGGACTCTGCGCGCGCTGGCGCCCGCCTGGTGTCAATCGTCACGGCTCACGTCACGAGAGCCTTGTGAGGTTTGCCCCGCCTTGATATCTCTGCTCCTCGTGAGCCTGCCTGGCTTGGCCGCTCCTGAGGAGGACTTGTGTCATCCGCCTCGCGAGGCTTGGCCCCTCGCGAGGGTCTTGAATGCCTTGTCGATGAAGATGGGTCGTACGGCCTGCTAGCTCAGCCACGCCGTGGGCCACAGGCAGGCAAGTCTGGGGACCCCCGTTCCCAGAACGCCGACAACGGCCTGCTGGACGGTATAGAGGAGGAAATTTTTGAGTCCAAGTGACTATGTACATTCCTTGACATATGTAATTCTAGCTGAATTGTAAAACGATTGTCATGGCAGACCTTTCCGCTTCAACCTCTGGACCCGAAGGTGCCGAGTGCTTTCGAATACCTGAGCGGCAAAATAATCCGGGGTATGCGTGGAAACCAGGCGTAGGGGTCATAGTTGCTTGAACAGACAAGTTGTATCCGGCTAGTTATGTTATATACATTTATAATTGTAAGAAACATCTTCCAGAGAGAATAGTTTCGTTAAGGGTTCCTTTCCCTGGGTGTGCATGCGTTAATGTGCATGTCCAAACTGTGATTGAAAAAATCACAGTGTATGTAACTTCTGGGGGGTCACAATGGAGTGAATGCAAGAAACATCTTTAGTTCATGGACCGAATATTCCCTTAAGAACGCTAGCTTTCGGCTTCACCCAGTGTGAGGTACACATCCGGATGACCCGGCAGTAACAATTGCATAGGTGCTCCCTTTATGCCCTAGCCGAACTAACGGGAACGTAGGGCATAAGCACAGGAGCCAGGCAACCCAGCTTGGCCAAAACTTAAGTCACATCGATGCATATAATGGCAAAGAAAAGGTACATTTGGGAAAAAACGCATATGTGATGAGCTTGATGCTCGGAAAATAATAATAGCAAGCTTCTGTCCAAGAAGCCCCCAGGTATAATGGACGTACATATTTGAAGATGTATACGTCAGGGGTGCACGGTCTAGCCACACGAAAGCTTTAAGGCTAAAGAGAAAAAACGAAAAGAGAGAAAAAAGATGGAAACAACATGGGGAGGGAAACGAACAAAGAATTTGGCGCTAGGCATAGAATCTACGGAGTCTGGCCGCGTTCCAGGGGTTCGGCTCTAGGCGATTGTCTGACGCATCACGCAGGCGGTACGCTCCTCCGGTGAGAACTTCGTCGATGATGAAGGGACCCTCCCACTTGGGCTTGAGTTTGTCCTTTTTCTTCTCCGGCAGGCATAGAACGAGTTCGCTAACATTATAAGTCTTGGCCCGCACTTCTCTGATTTGATACCTGCGAGCCTGCTGTTGATAGAATGCGGAACGGGCTTTTGCAACGTCGCGCTCCTCCTCCAGGGCATCTAAGCTGTCCTGCCGATCAAGCTCGGCCTCTCTCTCTTCGTACATGCGCACTCGAGGTGAGTCATGAATAATGTCGCAGGGTAACACTGCCTCTACGCTATACACCATGAGGAAATGGGTATATCCGGTAGTGCGATTAGGCGTGGTCCGCAGGCCCCAGAGTACGGAGTCGAGCTCCTCAACCCAGTGCTTGTCTGATTCTTTCAAAGATCGCACTAGTCTAGGCTTGATGCCGCTCATAATAAGACCATTGGCTCGTTCGACTTGACCGTTTGTTTGCGGATGATAGATAGAGGCGTAATCGAGCTTGATGCCCAGATTAGCGCACCAGGTTTTCACCTCATCGGCAGTGAAATTGGAGCCGTTATCGGTGATGATGCTGTGTGAAACACCATAATGGTGTACAACACCGGATATGAATTCTATCACCGGCCCGGCCTCGGCCTTTTTAACTGGTTTGGCCTCTACCCTCTTAGTGAATTTATCCACCATGACCAGCAGATACTTTTTCTTATGGCTTCCTCCTTTAAGGGGTCCGACCATATCGAGCCCCCAGACCGCAAAAGGCCAAGTGATGGGGATTGTTTGTAGGGCGGTGGGGGGCATATGGCTCTGGTTGGCGAAGAGTTGGCATCCAACGCAATGTTGGACAAGGTCCTGTGCATCTGCTCGGGCCGTCGGCCAATAAAAACATGTACGAAAGGCCTTGCTAACAAGGGCCCGAGCTGCGGCGTGGTGCCCGCCGAGACTGGCATGAATTTCAGCCAGGAGCTGCCGCCCCTCTTCCTCGGAGATACATCTTTGAAGGACTCCGGTAGCGCTTTTCTTGTAGAGCTCTCCGTCGTGAACCTTGTAGGCCTTCGAACGCCAGACAATGCGGCGGGCCTCATTCTAATCCTCATGGATTTCTTTCCTATTAAGGTAGGCCAAGAAGGGTTCGGCCCATGGGGCAATGACTGCCATAATGAGATGGGCCGACGGTGTTATTTCGGTGGCTGAGCCCCAGATGATATCGGTGTGTTCGGAATCTAGGGTTGTGTTCGGATCCGGACAAGTGTTGCCGCCCTCCCCTTGCCACACCACGGATGGCTTAAAAAGCCTTTCCAGAAAAATGTTAGGTGGGACGGGGTCGCGCTTGGCGCCGATGCGAGCAAGGATGTCCGCCGCTTGATTACTTTCTCGGGCCACGTGATGAAACTCGAGCCCCTCGAACCGAGCCGATATTTTTAGGACGGCATTACGATAAGCCGCCATCTTCGGATCTTTGGCATCGAAGTCTCCATTTATTTGAGATATTGCGAGGTTTGAGTCCCCGCGCACTTCTAGGCGTTGTATGCCCATGGAGACATCAATCCGAAGACCATGCAATAAGGCCTCGTATTCGGCCGTGTTATTGGAGTCTGTGTATAATATTTGGAGTACGTATTGAACTACGTCTCCAGTGGGGGACGTTAGAACGATGCCCGCTCCTAGTCTTGCCAGCATTTTGGAACCATCAAAATACATAGCCCAGTTGGAATATGTGCCGTACTCTTTAGGGTGTTCGGCCTCTGTCCATTCGGCGACGAAGTCAGCCAGTACTTGGGATTTAATGGCTTGACGCGGTTTGTATGTTATGTCAAATGGAAGGAGCTCAATGGCCCATTTGGCAATCCGGCCCATAGCATCGCGGTTGTTTGTTATGTCATTGAGTGGTACTTCAGAAGCCACCGTGATCGAACACTCCTGGAGGTAGTGTCGTAGCTTCCGGGATGCCATGAAGACCGCGATTGCTATCTTTTGATAATGGGGGTACCGGGATTTGCATGGTGTGAGGACAGTGGTGTCGGGACCATGATCCTAAGTCACACCAATCTAGCATGTAACACATCATATCTCTTTGTGGCCTCACGCACGGTATTCCCACGGGTGCCACCTTACCTGGCCCGGGACCATTTGCGCCTTTTGGCTCACGTATATGATAGTGTTGCTAGAATCCATATGACAGAGAACCTGGGCCGACATGACTAGTCGTGAAACCAAAGTGGAGCTAACTTACGGGGAAAGGCATACATGAACCGACATCGAACGTCTCGGTCATCAGCGTGTGAATCCGGGTTGTAGCAACTGGGCTAACAGGACTCCGGGAACCCGGGCTGTAGCAGGCTAGCAGGACTCCGAAAGTCACCGCGTGACATTTCCCCGAAGGGACAGACACAGGAACAAAGTGGATCACATGCCGGCCAGTCTAAGTGTTCCGGAGCAGTAGTAACTGGGCTAGCAGGACTCCGGTAAACCGGGCTGTAGCAGACTACCATGGCTCAGTGGAAGCACTAGACTACATTTCCCTACCAAGGATAAACAACTAGGTTGTCAGATCCCACACATGCCAAGCATTTCAATCATACACACAATATGCCCGATATGTGTAAATACAACATGGCATCACAACAAAACTCTACAACTCAAAGTATTTATTAATTAGACTCCGAAGAGCCAGATATTACAAACATGGGTCTGATGACCCAGCATTCAACTCATACAAGCAACAAGCACATGCAGAAGCTTATCTTGTCTGAGTACAGACAACTACAAATGAAAAAGGCTAAGAAGCCTGACTGTCTACAAGACCCTGCCGAGGGCACAAGATCGTAGCTGAGGTAACAAGCTAAATGTCGAAGTCCACGCGAAACTACTAGCAAGACTGAAGTCTCTCTGCAAAACATAAATTAAGCAAACGTAAGTACAAATGTACCCAACAAGACTTACATTAGAACTAACTACATATGCATCGGTATCAACAAAGGGGGTGGTGGAGTTTAACTGCAGCAAGCCAGCTTTGACTCAGTGGCTATCCTGAACTACGATTGCAAGTAACTCTTTTGAGGTGGCGCACACGAGTCCACATATTCACCATATCAACACACCAATATGGATCCGCTCCCGTCTCCCTACGAGAACGCCATCCATAGCACTCACGCTTATCTTGCGTATTTTAGAGTATCCACTTTCACTTGTCTATGAACTGTACAGGCAACCCAGAAGTCCTTTACCGCGGACACGACTATTTGAATAGATCATTTATAACCCTGCAGGGGTGTACTTCTTCACACACGCTCTCGCCACTTACCACCATGTACATGTCGTGTATCTCGACAACCTTCAAGTGGAAGCCTGGCGAGGGAGTCGGCCATGACCTGACTAACCACACAAGTCTCTAGTCTAGGTTTATCGCCTATTCGGGTTCCATCCGCAAGGAGATCCGGCCGGGGTGCCACTCACGGCCCCAGCCGATGTGTGCAGGGTTCCCGAGACACCAAATGGGCGGCTCAGAACACCGTGCCATGGTGTATCTACCGCATCATAGCCCACCCCTAGGGTCAGCGCTACACACGGCCTCCAACACATATGCTACAAACACAAGAAACTAGTTGCAACTCGTGGACAGAGATCAAGGCGATTAATAATTCGAGAGGGGCACTTAAGCATTCCAATGCGTGGTAGTAGCTGTTCATGGATCACAAACACAGAACTCAGTTCCTGAGGAAGGCTTCAATGAGACAACCCACCATGTACTCCTACATGGCCTCTCACCGCTACCTTTACCAAATCGTGTTCACACACAGTAGGACATGTTCATCACCATTCCAATTCATCCCCAATGAATCAGACCTGACTCAACTCTAAGAAGTAGCAGGCATGACAAACAAGCATGAATGAGTAGGCACATCAGGGCTCAAATAACTCCTACTCATGCTAGTGGGTTTCATCTATTTATTGTGGCAATGACACGTCATGCAGAGGAAAAGGGGTTCAACTACCGCAGCATGTAACAGTTGAATCGTTGTTGTCCTAATGAAGTAAAAGAGATTAGGAGTGAGAGAGTGGGATTGTATCGGAATGAACAAGGGGTTTTGCTTGCCTGGCACTTCTGAAGATAGTATAGCTCTTCATCGGTGTCATTGAACTCATCGTCGGAACACGTCTATCGAGAGGAAGAACAACCACCAGCAACAAAGAAGGAACACAATCAATGCAATGCAACAATATGATGCATGAATATTACATGGCAATATGTTGTGATTTGGACTAATGCAACTAGTAACAATTTGAGTGAAGCTGATTTCAACACAAGATTCAAATTCAAACTCCATGTAAGGCATTTCAAATGCCATTTATTCAAATTGTCATATACAGTGGCTATAAGTTTTTCAAACATGCATGAGAATGCCATAAACAGATTCTTCATATTTTTGTGATAATTTTTCATATCTAATTTATTTCATTCTGAGCTACGGTTGAATTTCTATGATTTTTAGAAGTTTAGGACATTTTTTGAAAATAAATAAATCATTTAGATATATTTAAATTCCAGAAAGCTTTACTGCGTCAACATTGCGCAATGCTGATGTCAGCAGGTCAACTGGGCCGGCCAGGTCAAACCTGACCAGCTGAACCCATTGGTCAGTGACTCAGGACTGGTCTGGGTGGATGACAGGTGGGACCGGTCAACGCTGAGTTGGCCAAAGTCAAAGCTGACACGTGGGCTCCATGGGTTAGCACTAATCTAAACAGGAAATTAGACTAACCTAAATAGGCACAGGGACCCACTTGGCAGTGGCTCCTGGGGGTGATTAGCGAGGTGTTTAGGTCCTAATGGCCGGTTACGCCAGCGGTTAGCCACCGGTAACCTCTGGCCACGGCGGAAGAACACCGGGAGGCCACGGGAGCGGTGGAGGAAGGCACCAGGAGGTAACCCATGCGCCCGCGCATCCAACGGAGGGAGAAGCAGTTCGCGAGGTGTTCGGAGTTGACGACGGCGAGCACTTGGGCGGCGGCCGGAGATCGGGCGTCAGCGAAATCGACGCTGCAGTGCACGGCAGGAGCAACAGGGGTACTAGGCAGCACCTACGGGGCAGCAGGAGCACGCCCGAGCAACTGGTCTGAGCGGAGGGGCTCGAGATCATGGAGGTCGCCGGCCATGGCGGACGATGGCGTTGGGTGCTCGCGGGGCGGTGGCTAGCGCGCAGATTAGAGCACGGGGAGTGAGGGGGAAGACGGAGGAGCTCACTGGGATTCCAATGGAGGACTCGGCGGGCTCGGGGAGGGACTGGTGAAGACGGGAGGTCGCTAACGATCTCGGTGGCCGTGGGTTGAAGACGACGATGTTGACGACGTTCCAGGGCACCCGGCGTTGGGTGACTTGGTGTAGAGGATGAGGTCGACGAGGCGGCGCTTATGGGCATGGACGGAGGGCGATGAGGTGCCTCTGGCCGTGGTAGCAGCGAGCGGCGGCGACGGTGGCGCTCGGCCGGTGAGAGAGAGAGAGAGAGCCAGGGGAGCAGAGAGGTTGCGGGTGAGAGAGTGAGAGAGGTCCAGGAGGGTGCGTGGCATCTCCAGGGACGCCCAGGCGGTCGAGGGGGCACACAGGCAGGGTGGAGGTGGCCGGCGTGTGGCTTCGCGCGCCGGGCATGCGCCCTTGCCTACTGGCGTGAGCAGGAATGCGACAGAGGGGCTGTGGTGGTGGGCTGGGCCAGTTGGCTGGGCTGCCAGCTGGGCCGGCCAGGTGGGCTGCGCACGTGAGGCCAGGTAAGTCTCTCTCTCTCTCTCTCTCTCTCTCTCCCTCTCTCTTTTATTTCATGTTTTCTATTTCTTCTGTAGCTTTTAGGGCTTTATTAAAAATACTTAGGCACACTCAAAAATCTTGAAACTTGCTCAAGCCCACTGTTTGGAATATATCCAACAGTAAACATTTAAGTTTATGATTATTTGGACATTTAAAATATTTTATAGCATTTAAATGCCCAAATGCAAATAGAGTATGATTTAATCCAGTGACACAATGATGTCCTACAAAATTTTGCACCATTTTTGTCAGAGGTTCTAGACCAAGGCAAAGATGATGAACATTTTAGAAGGGCATTTCAGGTTCATTGAAAAGGATTTTAGTAAACCCTAGTTGGTTTAAGTGGTGCTGGGGGTTTCTGACATCCCCATTCCAAATTTCTGAGAAATTTAAACATGATGCACACATGAAGGGCTAGCCTAGTGCATACCAGAACTAGGGATGTGACAACTCACCCCTACTAAACAAGAATCTCGTCCCGAGATTCAAGTCGTGAGGTAAGAAGACAGAGGGACACGAGCTAACACAATCTTCACGATCCAGATGTCTTTCTCGAGGATGTTGATTCATTGCATCACCTTGATCTCGACGTCTTGCTTTGAGAACTACATCCAACATGACAACGAGAAGAAAGGGAGAATCTTAGAAGAATCGATCTTCTTGAGGTTTGAGCAACTTAGGATCATCTTAATGATCACAACAAGATCAACTCAGGGAATGAGACGTAGAAACATCTCTGGAGCTGAGAGGCAAAACATGCATCAGGAGGGACGGAAGAAACAATTTGACAAGGGTTTCAGAGTAGCGAGGAAACAATTACCATGATCCCATAACTTGGCACCTTGGGAGAGGTGACTCGTAAAATTATTCCCTTAAGTGGCAAAAAGAATTACTTTTGATACAGAGATCATTGAAACTTTCTATAACAGCCTAAGGAAATTCACAACAATCGTTTGGCGGAGAAGAAGGGACGGCATACCCAGACTAGAATGGATGATGTGGACTACCTTGTTGAAGACAACGCAAGGGATGATTTTGCTTGCGCGTGCTCCCAAGAACTTGAACATTTCCATATTCATCAAGGTTCTACCAACATCCGTGTCAAGGATCCTGGCAACACGACATACTACCATGATGATGTTGGGAATCGTAGCATAATTTTAAAATTTTCCTACGCTCACCAAGATCCATCTATGGAGTATACTAGCAACGAGGGGAAAGGAGTGCATCTACATACCCTTGTAGATCACGAGCGGAAGCGTTCCAATGAACGAGGTTGATGGAGTCGTACTCGCCGTGATCCAAATCACCGATGACCGAGTGCCGAACGGACGGCACCTCCGCGTTCAACACACGTACGGAGCAGCGATGTTCTCCTCCTTCTTGATCCAGCAAGGGGGAAGGAGAGGTTGACGGAGATCCAGCAGCACGACAGCGTGGTGGTGGATGTAGCGGGGTCTCGGCAGGGCTTCGCCGAGCTTCTGCGAGAGGGAGAGGTGTTGCAGGGGAGGAGGGAGGCGCCTAAGGCTGTTGTATTGCTGCCCTCCCTCCCCCCTTTATATAGGCCCCCTGGGAAGGGGGTGCGCCGGCTTGATCCCATCTGGATGGGGGGGCGGCGGCCAGGGGGGAGACTTGCCCCCCAAGGCAAGTGGGGCGCCCCCCACCCTAGGGTTTCCAACCCTAGGCGCAGGGGGGAGGCCCATGGGGGGCGCCCCAGCCCACTAAGGGCTGGTTCCCTTCCCACTTCAGCCCATGGGGCCCTCCGGGATAGGTGGCCCCACCCGGTGGACCCCCGGGACCCTTCCGGTGGTCCCGGTACAATACCGGTGACCCCTGAAACTTTCCCGGTGGCCGAAACTTGACTTCCTATATATAATTCTTCACCTCTGGAGCATTTCGGAACTCCTCGTGACGTCCGGGATCTTATCCGGGACTCCGAACAACTTTCGGGTTTCCGCATACTCATATCTCTACAACCCTAGCGTCACCGAACCATAAGTGTGTAGACCCTACGGGTTCGGGAGACATGCAGACATGACCGAGACGCCTCTCCGGTCAATAACCAACAGCGGGATCTGGATACCCATGTTGGCTCCCACATGTTCCACGATGATGTCATCGGATGAACCACGATGTCGAGGATTCAATCAATCCCGTATGCAATTCCCTTTGTCAATCGGTATGTTACTTGCCCGAGATTCGATCGTCGGTATCCCAATACCTTGTTCAATCTCATTACCGGCAAGTTTCTTTACTCGTACCGCAATGCATGATCACGTGACTAACGCCTTAGTCACATTGAGCTCATTATGATGATGCATTACCGAGTGGGCCCAGAGATACCTCTCCGTCATACGGAGTGACAAATCCCAGTCTCGATCCGCACCAACCCAACATACACTTTTGGAGATACCCGTAGTGTACCTTTATAGTCACCCAGTTACGTTGTGACATTTGGCACACCCAAAGTACTCCTACGGTATCCGGGAGTTGCACGATTTCATGGTCTAAGGAGAAGATACTTGACATTGGAAAAGCTCTAGCAAACGAACTACACGATCTTCGAGCTATGCTTAGGATTGGGTCTTGTCCATCACATCATTCTCCTAATGATGTGATCCCGTTATCAATGACATCCAATGTCCATAGTTAGGAAACCATGACTATCTGTTGATCAACGAGCTAGTCAACTAGAGGCTTACTAGGGACACGTTGTGGTCTATGTATTCACACATGTATTACGATTTCCGGATAACACAATTATAGCATGAACAATAGACAATTATCATGAACAAAGAAATTTAATAATAACCATTTATTATTGCCTCTAGGGCATATTTCCAATAGTCTCCCACTTGCACTAGAGTCAATAATCTAGTTACATTGTGATGAATCGAACACCCATTGCGTCCTGGTGTTGATCATGTTTTGCTCTAGGGAGAGGTTTAGTCAACGGATCTGCTACATTCAGGTCCGTATGTACTTTACAAATATCTATGTCTCCATTTTGAACACTTTCACGAATGGAGTTGAAGCGACGCTTGATATGCCTGGTCTTCCTGTGAAACCTGGGCTCCTTCGCAAGGGCAATAGCTCCAGTGTTGTCACAGAAGAGAGTCATCGGGCCCGACGCATTGGGAATCACCCCTAGGTCGGTAATGAACTCCTTCATCCAGACTGCTTCCTGTGCTGCCTCCGAGGCTGCCATGTACTCCGCTTCACATGTAGATCCCGCCACGATGCTTTGCTTGCAACTGCACCAGCTTACTGCTCCTCCATTCAAAATATACACGTATCCGGTTTTTGACTTCGAGTCATCCAGATCTGTGTCGAAGCTAGCGTTGACATAACCCTTTACGACGAGCTCTTCGTCACCTCCATAAACGAGAAACATATCCTTAGTCCTCTTCAGGTACTTCAGGATATTCTTGACCGCTGTCGAGTGTTCCATGCCGGGATTACTTTGGTACCTTCCTACCAAACTTACGACAAGGTTTACATCAGGTCTAGTACACAGCATGGCATACATAATAGACCCTATGGCCGAGGCATAGGGGATGGCACTCATCTTTTCTCTATCTTCTGCCGTGGTTGGGCATTGAGCCGTGCTCAATTGCACACCTTGCAATACAGGCAAGAACCCCTTCTTGGACTGATCCATATTGAACTTCTTCAATATCTTGTCAAGGTATGCACTCTGTGAAAGACCAATGAGGCGTCTTGATCTATCTCTATAGATTTTGATGCCTAATATATAAGCAGCTTCTCCAAGGTACTTCATTGAAAAAAACTTATTCAAATAGGCCTTTATACTTTCCAAGAATTCTATATCATTTCCCATCAATAGTATGTCATCCACATATAATAAGAGAAATGCTACAGAGCTCCCACTCACTTTCTTGTAAACACAGGCTTCTCCATAAGTCTGTGTAAACCCAAACGCTTTGATCATCTCATCAAAGTGAATGTTCCAACTCCGAGATGCTTGCACCAGCCCATAGATTGAGCGCTGGAGCTTGCATACTTTGTTAGCATTCTTAGGATCGACAAAACCTTCCGGCTGCATCATATACAATTCTTCCTTAAGGAAGCCGTTAAGGAATGCCGTTTTGACGTCCATCTGCCATATCTCATAATCATAGTATGCGGCAATTGCTAACATGATTCAGACGGACTTCAGCTGCGCTACGGGTGAGAAAGTCTCATCGTAGTCAACCCCTTGAACTTGTCGATAACCCTTAGCGACAAGTCGAGCCTTATAGATGGTCACATTACCATCCGCGTCTGTCTTCTTCTTAAAGATCCATTTATTTTCTATGGCTTGCCGATCATCGGGCAAGTCAGTCAAAGTCCATACTTCGTTTTCATACATGGATCCTATCTCGGATTTCATGGCTTCTAGCCATTTGTCGGAATCAGGGCCCGCCATCGCTTCTTAATAGTTTGAAGGTTCACCGTTGTCTAACAACATGATTTCCAGGACAGGGTTGCCGTACCACTCTAGTGCGGAACGTGTCCTTGTGGACCTACGAAGTTCAGCAGTAACTTGATCCGAAGCTTCATGATCATCATCATTAACTTCCTCCCTAGTCGGTGTAGGCACCATAGGAACATCTTCCCGCACTGCGCTACTTTCCGGTTCGGAAGGGGTGACTATCACCTCATCAAGTTCCACTTTCCTCCCACTTACTTCCTTCGAGTGAAACTCTTTCTCCAGAAAGGACCCGTTCTTGGCAACGAAGATCTTGCCTTCGGATCTGAGGTAGAAGGTATACCCAATAGTTTCCTTAGGGTATCCTATGAAGACGCATTTCTCCGACTTGGGTTCGAGCTTTTCAGGTTGAAGTTTCTTGACATAAGCATCGCATCCCCAAACTTTTAGAAACGACAGCTTAGGTTTCTTCCCAAACCATAATTCATACGGTGTCGTCTCAACGGATTTCGACGGAGCCCTATTTAAAGTGAATGCGGCAGTCTCTAAAGCATAGCCCCAAAATGAGAGTGGTAAATCGGTAAGAGACATCATAGATCACACCATATCCAATAGAGTGTGATTACGATGTTCGGACACACCGTTTCGCTGAGGTGTTCCAGGCGGCGTGAGTTGTGAAACGATTCCACATTTCCTTAAGTGCGCACCAAATTCGTGACTTAAATATTCTCCACCACGATCTGATCGTAAGAATTTTATTTTCCTGTCACGTTGATTCTCAACCTCATTCTGAAATTCCTTGAACTTTTCAAAGGTTTCAGACTTGTGTTTCATTAGGTAGACATACCCATATCTACTTAAATCATCAGTGAGAGTGAGAACATAACGATATCCTCCGCGAGCCTGAACACTCATTGGACCGCACACATCGGTATGCATGATTTCCAATAAGTTGGTTGCTCGCTCCATTGCTCCGGAGAACGGAGTCTTGGTCATCTTACCCAAGAGGCATGGTTCGCACGTGTCAAATGATTCGTAATCAAGAGACTCCAAAATTCCATCTGCATGGAGCTTCTTCATGCGCTTGACACCAATGTGACCAAGGCGGCAGGGCCACAAGTATGTGGGACTATCGTTATCAACTTTACATCTTTTGGTATTCACACTATGAATATGTGTAACATCACGTTCGAGATTCATCAAGAATAAACCATTGACCAGCGGGGCATGACCATAAAACATATCTCTCAAATAAATAGAACAACCATTATTCTCAGATTTAAATGAGTAGCCATCTCGAATTAAACGAGATCCAGATACAATGTTCATGCTCAAAGCTGGCACTAAATAACAATTATTGAGGTTTAAAACTAATCCCGTAGGTAGATGCAGAGGTAGCGTGCCGACGGCGATCACATCAACTTTGGAACCATTCCCGACGCGCATTGTCACCTCGTCCTTTGCCAGTCTTCGTTTATTCCGCAGTTCCTGTTTTGAGTTACAAATATGAGCAACCGCACCGGTATCAAATACCCAGGAGCTACTACGAGTACTGGTAAGGTACACATCAATTACATGTATATCACATATACCTTTGGTGTTGCCGGCCTTCTTGTCCGCTAAGTATTTGGGGCAGTTCCGCTTCCAGTGACCACTTCCCTTGCAATAAAAGCACTCAGTCTCAAGCTTGGGTCCATTCCTTGGCTTCTTCCCGGCAACTGGCTTACCGGGCGCGGCAACTCCCTTGCCGTCCTTCTTGAAGTTCTTCTTACCCTTGCCCTTCTTGAACTTAGTGGTTTTATTCACCATCAACACTTGATGTTCTTTTCTGATCTCTACCTCCGCTGATTTCAGCATCGAATATACCTCAGGAATGGTCTTTTCCATCCCCTGCATATTGAAGTTCATCACAAAGCTCTTGTAGCTTGGTGGAAGCGACTGAAGGATTCTGTCAATGACCGCGTCATCCGGGAGATTAACTCCCAGCTGAGACAAGCGGTTGTGCAACCCAGACATTCTGAGTATGTGCTCACTAACAGAACTATTCTCCTCCATTTTACAGCTAAAGAATTTGTCGGAGACTTCATATCTCTCGACCCGGGCATGAGCTTGGAAAACCATTTTCAGCTCTTCGAACATCTCATATGCTCCATGCTTCTCAAAACGCTTTTGGAGCCCCGGTTCTAAGCTGTAAAGCATGCCGCACTGAACGAGGGAGTAATCATCAGCACGTGATTGCCAAGCGTTCATAACGTCTTGGTTCTCTGGGATTGGTGCTTCACCTAGCGGTGCTTCTAGGACATAATCTTTCTTGGCTGCTATGAGGATGATCCTCAGGTTCCGGACCCAGTCCGTATAGTTGCTGCCATCATCTTTCAGCTTGGTTTTCTCTAGGAACGCGTTGAAGTTGAGGACAACGTGGGCCATTTGATCTACAAGACATATTGTAAAGATTTTAGACTAAGTTCATATAATTGAATTATTCAATGAACTCCCACTCAGATAGACATCCCTCTAGTCATCTAAGTGAAACATGATCCGAGTTAACTAGGCCGTGTCCGATCATCACGTGAGACAGACTAGTCAAGATCGGTGAACATCACCATGTTGATCGTATCTTCTATACGACTCATGCTCGACCTTTCGGTCCTCCGTGTTCCGAGGCCATGTCTGTACATGCTAGGCTCGTCAAGTCAACCTAAGTGTATTGCGTGTGTTCCGAGGCCATGTCTGTACATGCTAGGCTCGTCAACACCCGTTGTATGCGAACGTTAGAATCTATCACACCCGATCATCACGTGGTGCTTCGAAACAACGAACCTTCGCAACAGTGCACAGTTAGGGGGAACACTTTCTTGAAATTATCATAAGGGATCATCTTACTTACTACCGTCGTTCTAAGCAAATAAGATGCAAAATATGATAAACCTCACATGCAATCAAATAGTGACATGATATGGCCAATATCATTTTGCTCCTTTGATCTCCATCTTCGGGGCACCATGATCATCTTCGTCACCGGCATGACACCATGATCTCCATCATCATGATCTCCATCATTGTGTCTTCATGAAGTTGTCACGCCAACGATTACTTCTACTTACATGGCTAACGCGTTTAGCAATAAAGTAAAGTAATTTACATGGCGTTATTCAATGACACGCAGGTCATACAAAATAATAAAGACAACTCCTATGGCTCCTGCCGGTTGTCATACTCATCGACATGCAAGTCGGGATTCCTATTACAAGAATATGATCAATCTCATACATCACATATATCATTCATCACATCTTCTGGCCATATCATATCACATAGCACATGCTGCAAAAACAAGTTAGACGTCCTCTAATTGTTGTTGCAAGCTTTTACGTGGCTTGTATAGGTTTCTAGCAAGAACCTTTCTTACCTACGTAAAACCACAACGATATGCCAATTTCTATTTACCCTTCATAAGGACCCTTTTCATCGAATCTGTTCCGACTAAAGTGGGAGAGACAGACACCCGCTAGCCACCTTATGCAACTAGTGCATGTCAGTCGGTGGAACCTGTCTCACGTAAGCGTACGTATAAGGTTGGTCCAGGCCGCTTCATCCCACAATACCGCCGAAACAAGATAAGACTAGTAGCGGCAAGAAGAATTGGCAACATCTACGCCCACAACTGCTTTGTGTTCTACTCGTGCATAGTAACTACGCATAGGCCTGGTTCTGATACCACTATTGGGAATCGTAGCATAATTTTAAAATGTTCCTACGCTCACCAAGATCCATCTATGGAGTATACTAGCAACGAGGGGAAAGGAGTTCATCTACATACCCTTGTAGATCGCAAGCGGAAGCGTTCCAATGAACGAGGTTGATGGAGTCATACTCGCCGTGATCCAAATCACCGATGACTGAGTGCCGAACGGACGGCACCTCCGCGTTCAACACACGTACGGTGCAGCGACGTCTCCTCCTTTTTGATCCAGCAAGGGGGAAGGAGAGGTTGATGGAGATCCAGCAGCACGACGGCGTGGTGGTGGATGTAGCGGGTCTCGGCAGGGCTTCGCCGAGCTTCTGCGAGAGGGAGAGGTATTGCAGGGGAGGAGGGAGGCGCCCAAGGCTGTTGTATTGCTGCCCTCCCTCCCCCCTTTATATGGCCCCCTGGTAAGGGGGGGCGCGGCAAGAGCCCATCTGGATGGGGGGCGGCGGCCAGGGGGGTAACTTGCCCCCAAGTCAAGTGGGGCGCCCCCCCTACCCTAGGGTTTCCAACCCTAGGCGCAGGGGGGAGGCCCATGGGGGGCGCCGCAGCCCACTAAGGGCTGGTTCCCTTCCCACTTCAGCCCATGGGGCCCTCCGGGATAGGTGGCCCCACCCGGTGGTCCCCCGAGACCCTTCCGGTGGTCCCGGTACAATACCGGTGACCCCCGAAACTTTCCCGGTGGCCGAAACTTGACTTCCTATATATAATTCTTCACCTCTGGACCATTCCGGAACTCCTCGTGACGTCCGGGATCTCATCCGGGACTCCTAATAACTTTCGGGTTTCCGCATACTCATATCTCTACAACCCTAGCGTCACCGAACCTTAAGTGTGTAGACCCTACGGGTTCGGGAGACATGCAGACATGACCGAGACGCCTCTACGGTCAATAACCAACAGCGGGATCTGGATACCCATGTTGGCTCCCACATGTTCCACGATGATATCATCGGATGAACCATGATGTCGAGGATTCAGTCAATCCCGTGCAATTCCCTTTGTCAATCGGTATGTTACTTGCCCGAGATTCGATCGTCGGTATCCCAATACCTTGTTCAATATCGTTACCGGCAAGTCTCTTTACTCGTACCACAATGCATGATCCCGTGACTAATGCCTTAGTCACATTGAGGTCATTATGATGATGCATTACCGAGTGGGCCCAGAGATACCTCTCCGTCATACGGAGTGACAAATCCTAGTCTCGATCCGCGCCAACCCAACAGACACTTTCGGAGATACCCGTAGTGTACCTTTATAGTCACCCAGTTACGTTGTGATGTTTGGCACACCCAAAGTACTCCTATGGTATCCGGGAGTTGCACGATCTCATGGTCTAAGGAGAAGATACTTGACATTGGAAAAGCTCTAGCAAACGAACTACACGATCTTTGAGCTATGCTTAGGATTGGGTCTTGTCCATCACATCATTCTCCTAATGATGTGATCCCGTTATCAATGACATCCAATGTCCATAGTCAGGAAACCATGACTATCTGTTGATCAATGAGCTAGTCAACTAGAGGCTTACTAGGGACATGTTGTGGTCTATGTATTCACACATGGATTACGATTTCCGGATAACACAATTATAGCATGAACAATAGACAATTATCATGAACAAAGAAATATAATAATAACCATTTATTATTGCCTCTAGGGCATATTTCCAACAGTGCTGCATGCACATAGATCCAAGCGAGTTACTCTTCTTAGATTCACCTTGCTGGGTCCAATGGCCAAGGTGAGTGACTGACCGGAGAGCATAGGAGTGCTTCTAATTTCTCTTGTGTACAGCATTACCATTTGTTAAGGTAGTTGTATCTTGAACTCGTGAACGTCGGCACTTGGAGAGTGCAAGAATCATAGTGGTTCTAGGAAGTATCCTACGTTAGGGAGGTGGCAATAGAACGATACAAGTATAGGTTTCCTTGCGTGTTGCCATGACATCAACCGAGTTACGAGAGAAAACGTTCGTGAATGCCAACATCATTCTGCCTGAATTCAGATCTGGTTGTGTCAGAATTCTAGATCATCCAGTCTGAAAAAATGAAAGATTTCAACACAATCGACGAGATGGCGTTGCGAGATTCCCAGGAGATGAACTATGGTAGTAAGCTCCAAAACATGAGCTGATTCTGCTACACGCATGTGAACATGTTGTCCAAGACAAGCATGACCACAGAGTAGTCTTACAATAAAACATTATCGAGTTCATGTTGGGAACCATTATCGAGGATAACGAAGTCCTAACATAAGTCATGATTCTAAAAAGAACTTCTTCTCCTTGAACAATTCAATCAGTGGCTTCGTGTGCTAGGGATACATACAGAATGAAGATGATCAGTCTATCAAACCATAGAATACTTTGCACATGCATGACTAACTTGGGATGATTCCAGAGGAAACAACATTGACTTTCTCGAATTCACGGCGGCAACTTGAATCAAATGCACATGTATTAGAGGAAGTCACTTCTTTCATCCGAGCATATGCTTCATGAACGGAACATGAAGGCAATGCTTTAAAAGTTTCCACACTATTTAATGTTCAACATGAATCCATGGACGAGGTTAAATGTTGCTAAGGGATCAACAACAAGTCACCAAGATCCCATATATGGAGTTCCATAATTAGGTGAACACGGTGATAGCATTGGTCAGACCGAAAGATATATGGTGTATGCTCGAGGGATCAACCATGAGTAAATCATTATGAATATCATTGGTTCTGATTTGATCTGACGATAGCCCACACTCAAATCAAAGTTTGGATAAGATGATAGGTCCATTAACTGATCACGAGGATCAATCGATGAAAATACCATCTTCTTCAACATAGATACAGATATCCCTTAGGGATGAGCTAGGTCAGACAAGCTTTTATCTTCCAACTCTCCAAGTTGTTGTTTAGCTAAACCAACTAGCTCAAGGGTATCCAACACAGAATCTTGGAGAAGAGTGGTTTATTGGAAAAACCAACTTGATCACGAACTCAACATATCGGTCAGGGGACGACTTGGTGATACTTCCGTAAAGATATCCGGAAAATCACAAACCACCGATATGTCTCTAAGCTCGAGAACAATCTTGCTTTTCAAGGAAAGACGAAGAATCAGCAAGAGCAAGGATTCAATCCTAACTCAAAGATCGAGGAGTGCACCAGAATAGGACGAGTAGACGATCAATCCTAGAATGTTGATTCGATAACCAACACGCTAGAATGATATTAATGTCCATTAACTACCAAGCAACGGTTGCTAGGAGTATTGATTCGCACATCATGGTTCACTTGTCGGCATTCTTGTTGCGACACACGGGACCGAGGAATGAAAAATGATGCAAGAAGTATCACTGCGTCAAGAATTCATGAGAGATGCTGCAATTCTCATGGCAATCCTGACATAAAGGGGCGGTAATACTCCGAGGTAGAACAGAACAAAAGCTGGATTGGCATTTTGATTGCGGAATACAACTACTTTGACCAGTCCAAGAAATGATGAGGTGCTGGAGTTTGTTTCTCCTAGTCATTCTGGAATAGAATAGCTTGACGGACCACAAGATAATACGGCAACGATAACACGAGATCACCACAGTCCTGACTATCAATTGATAGACAGAGGTCAGATAAACTAAAGAGAGACAACTCACATATGGTTTTTGAGTTGCGGATGCATAAGATTTAGTATGTCAAACAAGTTCAACATATTTCTTCCAGATAATCCATGTAGAAAGGTAGGACTGGCAGATTCACAATGCATAATGGAACTCTCAAGAGCACTCTTATTGTGATGTTTTTGGTTCAACAAGGAACTTCTGCCATAAGTAGTTCATGGTATTGGAAGAAGGATTTACCACGGACCTTGAGGACCTATCGCAAAGGATACTAATATCCTAAAGGAACTAGCAAACCTATCAACATGAAGTAAGTAGGGTGGAATTTTGGGCTCAAAAACCCAGAAATAGAATGCCTACTAACTAAAGCATACGGGATGCTTTCGAGAATGATGGCCAGAATCATCACACTGGATATAAAGCATGTGCTAGATTACTGGGTGATTCCTAAGACACCTAGGTCATAATAATAGCTCCACATATATGTCGAGGCAATAGAGTACCTCAACTTCAGCGTTTAGTTGGTTAATCTGGCACAAGGGAACATCAATAATGGGAAGAAGGATTTGCAACATGCATCAGACTATTTTGAAACCTGGGATGACTCGGCAGCCTAACGGCTATAATTGGTCAAAAAGATTGAGACATCCTGAAAAATGGGGTATAACCACTCAAAACATCACAATATCAAAGGTTCCGAGATCAACTGTCAAACATGGAAGTAGTAGGAACTGAACTGAGGCTTGAGACCAACAATCTAAGAGTCTACAGATTAGTAACACGTGATTCTGATAGACAGAAGAAGAAAGCTAGTTCCTTAACCCGTAGGAAGATAAGATGACTCGGATTAGAAGGGCATAAAGGTAAAGGATAAAAAGAGCTTAAATTTCCCATCCACAAATCAATTCCCTTATAACAAGAATTCTAGACTCAAACTTCGACTAGTTTGGCTTGGTAATCCTACAGGCAGTCAGGCTCTGATACCAAAGTTGTCGGGACCCCAATCCTAAGTCACACCGATCTAGCATGTAACACATCATATCACTTTGCGGCCTCACGCACGGTATTCCCACGGGTGCCACCTTACCTGGCCCGGGACCGTTTGTGCCTTTTGGCTCACGTATATGATAGTGTTGCAAGCATCCATATGATAGAGAACCTGGGCCGACATGACTAGTCGTGAACCCAAAGTGTCACGACCGGTTTTTCAATAAAATAATTATCGAGAGACCAATCCCTTTTACGGACCAGTAAGGAAGAATTCCTTCTCACTGGTAGACAATATCTTGGTCACAGAAGAAAAATACCAGGAGTACTGAATATAATACAAGGTTGAGCGGAGACTGCCCAACAATTTATTACATGCATGCCGATAAAACAAGACGGCGGATAGGGTGGCATAACTACTAACTCACGATAATGACGGTGGTGGAAATATCACCGCGAAGCGAGTGATATGATTCCTGAAGACTACAGCTCTTCGAGCGTCGGAGTGAGGCTCGAGGAGACTTATTGCGGGTGGCGGAAGCGTATATAATACAAGTGACCAATATCCGGGATCGCGCAGGACTGACTGGGACTCCTCTAGGCGTCGGACGCGCTATCAAACTCTTCATCCAAGAGATCGCCTTCGTCAACATCTGGCCAAATCAACAAGCCAGGTGAGTACTATGAAAGTACTCGCAAGACAGTTCGGACATAAGATATAACAAATGTAAACATGAAGCGTATGAACAAATTAACCAGTGCGTTCAGACATAGAGATAATAAATACTGGGTGCCAAGCGAGGGTCTGAATGACTCCTCGAGCGGAAACTGCAGAATAGTAGTACTGGTGCCAAACGAGGGTCTGAATGACTCCTCGAGAGGAAACTGCAGAATATAATGCTGGTGCCAAACGAGGGTCTGAATGACTCCTCGAGAGGAAACTGCAGAATAGTAATGCCACAGTCGGGCGTCGGGGCGACACCACATAAAGGGCTTATAACAGAAAATAAAAGGCAGTACGTGCCACAGTCGGACGTCTGAGCGACATCACATAAAGGGCTTATATTTAAAGTAAGAAACAAAAACACGCCACAGTCGGACGTCTGAGCGACATCGCATAAAGGGCTTATATTTAAAGTAAGAAACAAAACACGCCACAGTCGGACGTCTGCGCGACGTCACATAAAGGGCTTATATTGTAGTCAATAATTCAATAGCTCGGAACATAAATTATTACAAGTACGAGACAAATATAAGGTTAGTCCATCCACAGTAATAATAATTAAACTGGGTTTACCACTTGAGCTTGTTCACCGGGGACAAGTTTTTCCACGCGGATAGATATGGATATACTGATTTCACTACTTGATCATGGATACGATGACTTGGAAGAATTTGACTCTGCAGAGTTTGTACTTAACCACAGCCAACGGATTTCAGTAGTCACGGGGACTAGTTCCGTTTACGGTGTTTTGGAAGAAACACGTCTAACCAGTACACACCCATTCAACATTCCGAAGCCAGGGATCACCCTCGGCAACGTTCAAGAAAAACCTTGAGACGGGGAGGCTACAACCTCGCGTAGCATGGGATCAAATTTCTATACGCGCGCTCTAAGGGGGTGCCCCCCCTCTCGGTCCCAACCGGAAACACCCATGCCCCCTGACCGGATGACTGGCTTTAATCCTGGGCCAAGGTACCATCATCCCGGCCCCTCTGTTTGGTGTGTACACGGAAAGAGGTTACCAACTTACTAAACCGCATCCTGGCAAATGAAACATGTGGTAGCACGGAGGGGAAAAGAACGATAACGTGACTCCGTCCACGTTAACGTCGGAAATAGTCGGATGACGCAAGGCTGGTATGCTACAACAGTACCACCTTGCTGCCCTTCATGTCACCACATGATTAGGCCATCTCTCATCAGAGATCATCGCAACTTTGGAACATGCGGGTAGTTGCCTTACAAGCAACGAGGTATTCACCGACACTCATATGCCACGCACAAACTTTCACGCAAACATGCAAAACACCTATCATATCAAAGGTTCAAACATGCTTGCCTGGTTCGGAGAAGTCGGAGTCTAGCTCGGCAAAGTTCACGGCTCCGTCACCTCTTCAGGAACCTACGGCAATAACGAAAACGGGCACTAACGTGAAAACCAACGCGTGCACAGAAACTTCTCCAAAAATTTCCAAATAAATCCCATAAAAAACTAGACAAAATTTTAAGACTGTCAGAAAAAGAATCACTCAAAAATCCCTTTTTATTAAAAAGTTATAAAGGTTTCTGTCCAGGGACTTATCTGTAATGAAACAGAAAAGTTCCAGGGTTTAAACTGAGAAACCAGAAAACGCTTCGGAAAGAAATGCGCTAGCTAAAGAGGAAAGCGTATTTTGCCCGAAGGCGCCAACAGAAAACGGTTCGAGGGAGAATAGAACAGAGGCTGACATGGGGGTCCACATGTCAGGTTTAAAAAGCTCGCCGGCGCCCGAAGACTGCGGTGGACGCCGGCGTCGAACCACGGCGAGTTAGGAGGATCGGAGGGTACCAAGAGCTTCAGCGTGTTCTTCCGCGTCGGTGGGTGGTGGACTCGACCGTCGGAGAGCACCACGTCGACGGCGACACTTTCTCCGGCGGACGGCGGCTCGGGTGAGGGTGGAGAACTCCGGTGGAGGACTGCAAACTTCGAATTGAAGCGCGGGTCAGAAGGAGGGATGCATAGTGAAGCTACTGGTAAGAGAAGGGAGGCAGAGGCGCACGCTCGGGAGCGAATCGAGCTGGATCCCGTGGCGGGTCGCGGCGGCCGGAGTCGAGGAAGGAGACCTCCTCGGGGCCCTTCCAGTGGCTAGGCGTGCTCTAGGTGGAGTGCAGGGATGGTGTGTGCTCGAGTTGAAGCTCGGGGCCTCTATTTATAGGCGGATCGACGGGGTGGCCGTGAACGGAGAATCTCCGGTGAGCGATTACGGCGATGCAGTGGATTGGCAGGAGGTTTGAGTGGCCAGGCAGCATCAGTGGAAGTTACTGGTGCCATTTCCCCGCTAATCTCGGTTGGTCTTGGCGTAACGGCGCCGGTCCATGATGAGGTGGCCGCACGGGCACGACGGTGGCAGAGAGCGCGCTCCGCGCCCTGCAGTTCACGACGAGAGTGGCAGCGCGTTCGGGGGAGTGGAAGGCCACGCGGCGAGCTCCGGTGGCTTGGGCGGCGCTGGGTGGTGCCGTCAGCGCCGCGCCTCTCTCTGGGGGCCGCAAAGCCGCCGCTGGCGTCGGTCATGGGGCGGCGCACCTTCTGCTGCTCGTCGCCGACGTCCGCAAGGTGCCAGACGCTCGTGCGGTGCAGGAACAAGGGGGAGGGGACGGGGAGCAAGGCGACATCGGGGCACTGTCGGGATCGACAACAAGCTCTGAAGAAAACGACAGTAGCACTGCAATGTTCTCTGAACTTTACTGAACCTGATATTGACAATGCACTACAGGTATTCGACAGAATGATTTGGCAAGCAGAATTTTTTTTCTGGAGCTGGTACTTGGTGAGGTGACCACTCAATGCACCCAGAGGCTGCTTGATTTTACTTGGAATTTTTGGAGAAGGATTTGAATGAATTTCACCAAATTTGACAAATCTGGTCCAAACTTGCAGCAAGTGTAGTTTGAAAATTTTGAACTGAAGACCAGTGGATCTTCATGGATCTAGGTTGAGGGTTCAAAGGACTAGGAAGGGAAAAGGTTTGGGGGCAAAATCAAACAGAAAGTGGAGCTCCTTTGTAAATCACCAATGGCTAGAATAGAAGACAGAAATTTGTTTGAATAAGATTTAAATGGAAAATAATCATATGGGGAGGTTCAACTTGCTGGATTTGATGCAAATCATGATCCAAAGGTGAGGGAAGGGTTTAGGAGAGAGTATTTGCACTAAGGCCATGGCAAGAGAGAAATGTTGAAAGTGGCAAGGGATTATTCCAAAAGCCATAGTGCAAATTTCAAAGAGATTTTCAAAAGTCATTTTCCCCAAATGAAAAGCATTTTGTCTTGAGTCCAAATAAAAGCAAGAACCTCCAAGACCAAAGACAGATCTTGGGTGAATCCAAATAAAACCTTTGCCATAAAAAAATATTTGAAAGGGAGAGTTCTTTTGAAGAAAAATTTAAATCACCTCCCTCAAGTCAAATAAAATCTTTTGAAAAATCCAAATAAAAATTTGGGTGTCACAACACCTACCCCCTTAGGAAAAATCTCGTCCTCGAGATTTCTGCTGATCCTCAAATAGATATGGATACTCTGCCCGGAGGAAATCTTCCCTTTCCCATGTGGCTTCATCCTCAGTGTGGTTGCTCCACTGAACCCTGAAAAAAAATTTGTCGTTTTCTGACGGGTCCTCCTTTTAGATTCTTCCAATATCTTTACTGGCCTCTCTCTGTAGGTGAGATCTGGTTGCATATCAGTGTTCTCATGAGGTACATGCTTCTCCGGGTTACTCACACATTTCCTCAACTGTGAGACGTGGAATACGTCATGGACGTCTGACAGCTCCTTGGGCAGGTCTAGTTGGTAGGCTACCGTGCCTCTTCGTGCCTTTACACAAAATGGTCCAATAAATCTCGGGGCTAGCTTCCCCTTAATTTTGAACCGTTGCAGACCCCTCATAGGAGATACTCGGAGGTATACGGAATCACCGGGTTCAAAGCTGACCTCACGATGCTTCTGATCATAGTAGCTCTTTTGTCGGCTCTGTGCTGTCTTGAGTCTGTCCCTGATCTGTTTAACTTTCTCCTCGGCCTCTTTAAGCATGTCTGGGCCGAAGATACGGCTGTCACCTGTTTCTGACCAATTCAGTGGGGTACGACACCTCCGTCCGTACAATGCTTCAAAGGGTGCCATTTGCAAGCTGGCTTGGTAACTGTTGTTGTAAGCAAATTCGGCATACGGCAAACTCTCTTCACAACTGGATCCATAGGTGAGCACACAGGCTCTTAGCATATCCTCTAGGATTTGGTTTACACGTTCCGTTTGTCCATCAGTCTGAGGGTGGTATGCTGTACTGAAAGCTAGTTGCGTGCCCAGAGCTTGTTGTAGGTGATCCCAAAATTTGGAGACGAATTGTGTGCCTCGGTCGAATATTATAGTCTTTGGGACTCCATGCAAGCAAACTATACGGGAGAGATAAAGTTTGGCCAGTCTTTGTGTGGAGTAGGTAGTCTTCACGGGAATGAAATGAGCAACCTTGGTTAGTCGGTCTGTGATGACCCATATGGCGTCATTTCCGCGTTGTGATCGGGGTAATCCGACAATGAAGTCCATTCCTATTTCATCCCATTTCCACTCCGGTATCCTGTTTGGCTGGAGTAGCCCTGCTGGCTTTTGATGCTCGGCCTTGATGCGCTGACATGAATCGCAACAAGCAATAAATGTGGCTATATCTCTTTTCATACCGTGCCACCAAAATCTTTCCTGAATGTCCTTGTACATTTTGGTTCCTCCAGGATGGATCGAGTATGGAGCGGTGTGGCTTTCGGTTAAGATTTGTTGCTTGAGTTCCTCAATGTTAGGTACGCAAAGTCTGTCTCCGTACCATAATGTTCCTTCACTGTCTGTGACGAACTCTGAAGCCTTACCAAGGTTCATTTTCTTCTTTATACCTTCGATGCTGGGATGTCCCTGTTGAGCCTTCTTAATTTGTTCCACCAGGGTGGGTTGTATCTCCAGATTTGATACGGTGCCCTCAGAGACTAACATCATGTTGAGCCTAGCGAACTCTTGCTGAAACTCAGGCCTCAAGTTTTGCGGACCGTCATTGTCCGGGCTGGGGTTTCGACTAAGGGCATCGGCCACTACATTTGCCTTCCCTGGATGGTAGTGAATACCGACATCATAGTCCTTGACCAGTTCCAACCAGCGTCGTTGGCGTAAATTTAGCTCTGGCTGTGTGAAAATATATTTGAGGCTCTTATGGTCCGTATATATTTCACAGCGATTTCCCAACAGAAAGTGCCTCCACTCCTTGAGTGCATGAATAACTGCTGCTAGCTCCAAGTCATGTGTTGGGTAATTTTCCTCATGTTTTCGCAGCTGCCTGGAGGCATATGCGACAACTTTGCCATCCTGCATTAGTACACATCCGAGACCTTTTCGGGACGCGTCACAATAAACTTCAAAACTCTTGTGTATGTCTGGCACAGTTAAGACCGGTGCGGTTGTCAGCTTCTTCTTGAGTTCTTGGAAGCTTTTCTCGCATGCTTCCGTCCATACAAATTTCTTGTCCTTCTTGAGCAACTGTGTTATTGGTTTTGCCACAGTGGAGAATCCTTCAATAAATCTTCTGTAATATCCGGCCATTCCTAGGAAACTCCGCACATCTGTGACGTTGGCGGGTGGCTTCCAGTCAAGTATGGCTTTGACTTTTTCTGGGTCTACGGCCACGCCTTCTTGGTTCAATATATGGCCTAAGAAACCAACTTGTCTTAGCCAAAATTCGCACTTGCTAAATTTGGCGTACAACTGATGTTTCCTCAATTCTCCCAAAACAATTCTGAGGTGCTCAGCATGCTCTTCTGGTGTCCTTGAGTAAACCAGGATATCGTCAATAAATACCACAACGAATTTGTCCATGAATTTCATGAACACTTTGTTCATGAGGTGGACGAAATATGCGGGGGCGTTCGTTAGTCCAAAAGGCATCACTGTGAACTCATATAATCCGTATCTGGAAGTGAATGCTGTCTTGGGGATATCTTCTGTCCGTACTTTCAATTGGTGATATCCCGATCTCAAATCAATCTTTGAGAATACCTTGGCTTGTGCGAGCTGGTCAAACAAATCATTTATCCGTGGCATCGGATATTTGTTTTTGATGGTGACCATATTGAGGGCTCGATAGTCTATACACAGTCTCAGTGTCCCATCCTTTTTCTTGGCGAACAACACTGGCGAACCCCAAGGTGAGGAGCTGGCCCGAATAAATCCTTTGTCCAATAATTCCTTTATCTGCTTCTTCAACTCCACCAATTCTGAGGGTGCCATTCTATAAGGCTTCTTATAGATGGGAGCGGTGCCAGGTGCTAGTTCGATGCTGAATTCTATCTCTCGGTCTGGTGGCATGCCTGGTAGTTCTTCAGGGAACACATCAGGAAACTCGCATACCACTAGAACTTTTCTCAGTTCTGCAATGTCCATTTTGTTCAGTTTTGGTTGCTGTGATCGTGGCCTTTCTTGAGCTGTAACCCTTATCGTCTTGCCGTGATGGTGAGTGAGAATCACGGTCCGATTGAAACAGTCAATGAATCCTTTGTTGGTGGTCAACCAGTCCATCCCTAAAATGACATCCAGTCCTTTACTCTCCAACACGATGAGATTTGCTTGGAATTGTAGTCCTTCGAACTCAATGACCACTCCTTGGCAGTAACCCTGAGCGATTTGCTTATTTCCGGGGGACTTGATGATCATAGATTTTTCCAAGGGAAGTATCGGAAAACCATGTTGTAAAACAAAACTCTTCGAAACGAACGAATGGGAAGCTCCAGAATCAAACAAAACCGTGGCAGGTACTGTGTTGACAGGGAACGTACCGAGCACGATGTCTGGGGCATTCTGCGCTTCTTCCCTGGTCACATGGTTCAGGTGACCCTTCCTGTGGTTGTTGTTGGGGTTGAAATTGTTGCGCTTGGGGGCTGGATTGTTTCCACCATTGTTTGGCTTGGGTGCCGCGTTCCTTGGCTTTGGGCACTGTTTAGCATAATGCCCTTCTTGACCACAAGCATAGCAGGTGACCCCTGGACGGTACGTGTACTCCTTGTCCCTGGCATGAAACTGTCCGACGGGCCTTGGATCAGTAGTCGTGGATCTCCTTGCGTCTGTCCGTGGAACCTCAGTCTTGCTTCGGTTGTTGCGAGCAAGAGTCGTCTTGTCCCTCTTTCGCTTACGGATATCTTCCAGACTACGGCGCTCATTCTCCAAGGTAATGGCCTTGTCAACCAGAGTTTTAAAATCCGGAAAGGTGTGTACAATCAGTTGGCATCTTAGTGCTGGTGCCAGGCCGTCCAGGAATTTTTCCATCTTCTTGTTTTCTGTCATGTGCTCGTCGTAGGCATAACGAGACAGCTGGGTAAACTGACCATTGTATTCTGTCACTGACATGCCTCTCTGCTTCAGGTCATCAAACTCTCTCTTCTTGATTTTTATGATGCTCCTGGGGATGTGTGCCCCACGGAAGCCTTCCTTGAACTCTTCCCAGGTGATGTTGTGTTCACTGGGATGCATGTGTAGGAAGTTTTCCCACCATGCTGCAGCTGCTCCAGTAAGGTAGTGTGGTGCATAAAGCACCTTCTCATGATCTGAACACTGAGCAATAATCAGTTTCCTTTCAATGTCACGAAGCCAATCATCGGCTTCCAGTGGCCTATCGGTGTGAGCAAAAGTTGAGGGGCGAGTCTTCTGTAACTCAGATAACTTGGAATGTGGTTGATAGGGCTCACGGTGGTTTCCCATATTGATGACATGATTCATCATCTCTTGGTGCTGTTGCTGGCTTTGCTCGAAGAGACGGCATACTTGAGACAGGGCTGCTTCGCTGTCTTGTTGACTGGACTGACCCTGAGTGAAATTGTTGCTAGTCTGTGTCCCATAAACCTCTTCTGGCTGATTGGGCATAGAGCGAGTCCACGGGCGAGACATTTTTCCAGTCTGGGGTATTATTTTGCAAAACCCATGAGAAAAACTGTGTAGCACAAGGAAAATCTTGCAAAGGCAACAATTTAAAAGACCTCAAGGTTTTTCAAGAAAACATAAACGATTTTGCATGGAGAAGAACTGCTTAGCATATATCTTACACGCGAAAAGCAAACACACGATACAGCACTCAGGATGCGCGTACACATTCCTGACATGTTATTTAGGCTAGCGTACTCCTCCGGAAGGCAGCAAACACACCAATACAAACTAGCGTACAGATAAAACAACACATCATACAAGCAGACATAACGCGCGGCTACTCGGCGCTCTCAGTCGGAGATGGTGAAGATTTCCTTTCCCTTGCCGATGGCAAGACTCAGCGGTCCAGGAGAATCAACCTCCACCTCCTCTCTAGCTGGCTCCTGGCGCGTAACGCTGCGCTGCGGTGACGGTGCGGGAGCGACAGGTGGTAGAGCGGGTGCGGCAGGCGGTGCGGCTCTGACTGGAGTAGGAGCGATGACTCGGTCGAACTCCTCAGTGGTAGGCAGACGGCGAGCAGTGGCCAAAACGGCCGGTGCATACGAGGCTGAAGACGAGACGAATGTCAGAGGCGGCGCCGTGTTGAGAAGCTCCTTCCTGCTGGCAGGACCGCCCCGGACTAAGTCCATGCGGGCAGCCACAAGATCGTCCACGAGGTTGTCGAAAGACTCCTCCAGAGCCTTGAGATACTCCACAACCATCTCGATGGCTTCATCTCGCTCTCCCCGATGGCAGGCGAATGCATAGTGACTGGTGTATGGCACATGGCATGGGAGGTAGCGGTAGCGACGAGTCTTCATCGTAGGAAGGATGTCCCGAAGACGAGCTATCGCCTCACGGGCAGCCATCTGCATGGCATGCCTCTCCGTAGGCATGGCCCTTCCCACAAAACGGAAGTGGCGAGCTGCAGAACGTCCTCCCTTGAATTGCACCACAGCTTGGTGCATAGACACGTCGTCGCTGAGCTTGTGCTGATAGAGCGTGAACTCCGGGCGAGCTGCTGGCCCGATCGCGAGCTTGGTGATGGAGACGAGGAGCTTGACAAACCCCTCGGGCACGTTCGTGAACACTCGATTCTCACAGCTGCTGCCAGCCATCTACAAAAGTAGGCAAAAATTCTGAGTAGTCATGTCATAAATTTATGATGACCAACAGAAAATAGCTACAATTGCAAAATGCTGAAAAAGCACAAAAGACGCTAATAACCGATTAGCGATCGCACCTAGTGGCTTCCTACAGTCAGCCTGGCTCTGGTACCAAGCTTGTCACGACCGGTTTTTCAATAAAATAATTATTGAGAGACTAATCCCTTTTACGGACCAGTAAGGAAGAATTCCTTCTCACTGGTAGACAATATCTTGGTCACAGAAGAAAAATACCAGGAGTACTGAATATAATACAAGGTCGAGCGGAGACTGCCCAACAATTTATTACATGCACGCCGATAAAACAAGACGACGGATAGGGTGGCATAACTACTAACTCATGATAATGACAGTGGTGGAAATATCACCGCGAAGCGAGTGATATGATTCCTGAAGACTACAGCTCTTCGAGCGTCGGAGTGAGGCTCGAGGAGACTTATTGTGGGTGGCGGAAGCGTATATAATACAAGTGACCAATATCCGGGATCGCGCAGGACTGACTGGGACTCCTCTAGGCGTCGGACGCGCTATCAAACTCTTCATCCAAGAGATCGCCTTCGTCAACATCTGGCCAAATCAACAAGCCAGGTGAGTACTATGAAAGTACTCGCAAGACAGTTCGGACATAAGATATAACAAATGTAAACATGAAGCGCATGAACAAATTAACCAGTGCGTTCTGACATAGAGATAATAAATACTGTGTGCCAAGCGAGGGTCTGAATGACTCCTCGAGCGGAAACTGCAAGAATAGTAGTACTGGTGCCAAACGAGGGTCTGAATGACTCCTCGAGAGGAAACTGCAGAATAGTAATGCTGGTGCCAAACGAGGGTCTGAATGACTCCTCGAGAGGAAACTGCAGAATAGTAATGCCACAGTCGGGCGTCGGGCGACACCACATAAAGGGCTCATAACAGAAAATAAAAGCAGTACGTGCCACAGTCGGACGTCTGAGCGACATCGCATAAAGGGCTTATATTTAAAGTAAGAAACAAAAACACACCACAGTCGGACGTCTGAGCGACATCGCATAAAGGGCTTATATTTAAAGTAAGAAACAAAAACACGCCACAGTCGGACGTCTGCGCGACGTCACATAAAGGGCTTATATTGTAGTTCAATAATTTAATAGCTCGGGAACATAAATTATTACAAGTACGAGACAAATATAAGGTTAGTCCATCCACAGTAATAATAATTAAACTGGGTTTACCACTTGAGCTTGTTCACCGGGGACAAGTTTCTTTCCACGCGGATAGATATGGATATACTGATTTCACTACTGGATCATGGATACGATGACTTGGAAGAATTTGACTCTGCAGAGTTTGTACTTAACCACAGCCAACGGATTTCAGTAGTCACGTGGACTAGTTCCGTTTACGGTGTTTTGGAAGAAACACGTCTAACCAGTACACACCCATTCAACATTCCGAAGCCAGGGATCACCCTCGGCAACGTTCAAGAAAAACCTTGAGACGGGGAGGCTACAACCTCGCGTAGCATGGGATCAAATTTCTATACGCGCGCTCTAAGGGGGTGCCCCCCTCTCGGTCCCAACCGGAAACACCCATGCCCCCTGACCGGATGACTGGCTTTAATCCTGGGCCAAGGTACCATCATTCCGGCCCCTCTGTTTGGTGTGTACACGGAAAGAGGTTACCAACTTACTAAACCGCATCCTGGCAAATGAAACATGTGGTAGCACGGAGGGGAAAAGAACGATAACGTGACTCCGTCCACGTTAACGTCGGAATTAGTCGGATGACGCAAGGCTGGTATGCTACAACAGTACCACCTTGCGGCCCTTCATGTCACCACATGATTAGGCCATCTCTCATCAGAGATCATCGCAACTTTGGAACATGCGGGTAGTTGCCTTACAAGCAACGAGGTATTCACCGACACTCATATGCCACGCACAAACTTTCACGCACACATGCAAAACACCTGTCATATCAAAAGTTCAAACATGCTTGCCTGGTTCGGAGAAGTCGGAGTCTAGCTCGGCGAAGTTCGCGGCTCCGTCACCTCTCCGGAACCTACGGCAATAACGAAAACGGGTACTAACGTGAAAACCAACGCGTGCACAGAAACTTCTCCAAAAATTTTCCAAATAAATCTCATAAAAAACTAGACAAAATTTTAAGACTGTCAGAAAAAGAATCACTCAAAAATCCCTTTTCATTTAAAAGTTATAAAGGTTTCTGTCCAGGGACTTATCTGTAATGAAACAGAAGAGTTCCAGGGTTTAAACTGAGAAACCAGAAAACGCTTCGGATAGAAATGCGCTAGCTAAAGAAAGAAAACGTATTTTGCCCGAAGGCGCCAACAGAAAACGGTTCGAGGGAGAGTGGAACAGAGGCTGACATGGGGGTCCCACATGTCAGGTTTAAAAAGCTCGCCGGCGCCCGAAGACTGCGGTGGACGCCGGCGTCGAACCATGGCGAGTTAGGAGGATCGGAGGGTACCAAGAGCTTCAGCGTGTACTTCCACGTCGGTGGGTGGTGGACTCGACCGTCGGAGAGCACCACGTCGACGGCGACACTTTCTCCGGCGGACGGCGGCTCGGGTGAAGGCTACAAACTTCGAATTGAAGCGCGGGTCAGAAGGAGGGATGCATAGTGAAGCTACTGGTAAGAGAAGGGAGGCAGAGGCGCACGCACGGGAGCGAATCGAGCTGGATCCCGTGGCGGGTCGCGGCGGCCGGAGTCGAGGAAGGAGACCTCCTCGGGGCCCTTCCAGTGGCTAGGCGTGCTCTAGGTGGAGTGCAGGGATGGTGTGTGCTCGAGTTGAAGCTCGGGGCCTCTATTTATAGGCGGATCGACGGGGTGGCCGTGAACGAAGAATCTCCGGTGAGCGATTACGGCGATGCAGTGGATTGGCAGGAGGTTTGAGTGGCCAGGCAGCATCAGTGGAAGTTACTGGTGCCATTTCCCCGCTAATCTCGGTTGGTCTTGGCGTAACGGCGCCGGTCCACGGTGAGGTGGCCGCACGGGCATGACGGCGGCAGAGAGCACGCTCTGCACCCTGCGGTTCACGACGAGAGTGGCAGCGCGTTCGGGGGAGTGGAAGGCCACGCGGCGAGCTCCGGTGGCTTGGGCGGCGCTAGGTGGCGCCGTCAGCGCCGCGCCTCTCTCTGGCGGCCGCAAAGCCGCCGCTGGCGTCGGTCACGGGGCGACGCACCTTCTGCTGCTCGTCGCCGACATCCGCAAGGTGCCAGACGCTCGTGCGGTGCAGGAACAAGGGGGAGGGGACGGGGAGTAAGGCGACATCGGGGCACTGTCGAGATCGACAACAAGCTCTGAAGAAAATGACAGTAGCACTGCAATGTTCTCTGAACTTTACTGAACCTGATATTGAGAATGCACTACAGGTATTCGACAGAATGATTTGGCAAGCAGAATTTTTTTTCTGGAGCTGGTACTTGGTGAGGTGACCACTCAATGCACCCAGAGGCTGCCTGATTTTACTTGGAATTTTTGGAGAAGGATTTGAATGAATTTCACCAAATTTGACAAATCTGGTCCAAACTTGCAGCAAGTGTAGTTTGAAAAATTTGAACTGAAGACCAGTGGATCTTCATGGATCTAGGTTGAGGGTTCAAAGGACTAGGAAGGGAAAAAGGTTTGGGGGCAAGAATCAAAGTAGAAAGTGTAGCTCCTTTGTAAATCACCAATGGCTAGAAAAGAAGACATAAATTTGTTTGAATAAGATTTAAATGGAAATAATCACATGGGGAGGTTCAACTTGCTGGATTTGATGCAAATCATGATCCAAAGGTGAGGGAAGGGTTAGGAGAGAGTATTTGCTCTATGGCCATGGCAAGAGAGAAATGTTGAAAGTGGCAAGGGATCATTCCAAAAGCCATAGTGCAAATTTCAAAGAGATTTTCAAGAGTCATTTTCCCCAAATGAAAAACATTTTGTTTTGAGTCCAAATAAGAGTCAAGAACCTCCAAGACCAAAGACAGATCTTGGGTGAATCCAAATAAAACCTTTGCCATAAAAAATATTTGAAAGGGAGAGTTCTTTTGAAGAAAAATTTAAATCACCTACCTCAAGTCAAATAAAATCTTTTGAAAAATCCAAATAAAAACTTGGGTGTCACACAAAGTGGCGCTAACTTACAGGGACAGGCATACATGAACCGACATCGAACGTGTCGGTCATCAGTGTGTGAATCCGGGTTGTAGCAACTGGGCTAACAGGACTCCGGGAACCCGGGCTGTAGCAGGCTAGCAGGAGTCCGTAAGTCACCGTGTGACATTTCCCCGAAGGGACAGACACAGGAACGAAGTGGATCACATGTCGGCCAGTCTAAGTGTTCCGGAGCAGTAGTAAATGGGCTAGCAGGACTCCGGTAAATCGGGCTGTAGCAGACTACCATGGCTCAGTGGAAGCACTAGACTACATTTCCCCATAAGAGAGAATACCAAGGATAAACAACTAGGTTGTCGGATCCCACACATACCAAGCATTTCAATCATACAGACAATATGCCCGACATGTATAAATACAACATGGCATCACAACAAAACTCTACAACTCAAAGTAGTTATTCATTAGACTCTGAAGAGCCAGATATTACAAACATGGGTCTGATGACCCAGCATTCAAGTCATACAAGCAACAAGCACATGCGGAAGCTTATCTTGTCTGAGTACAGACAACTACAAATGAAAAAGGCTAAGAAGCCTGACTGTCTACAAGACCCTGCCGAGGGCACAAGATCGTAGGTGAGGTAACAAGCTAAACGTCGAAGTCCACGCAGAACTACTAGCGAGACTAAAGTCTCTCTGCAAAACATAAATTAAGCAAATGTGAGTACAAATGTACCCAACAAGACTTACATCAGAACTAACTACATATGCATCGATATCAACAAAGGGGGTGGTGGAGTTTAACTGTAGCAAGCCAGCTTTGACTCAGTGGCTATCCTGAACTATGACCGCAAGTAACTCTTTTGAGGTGGTGCACACGAGTCCACATATTCACCATATCAACACACCACTATGGATCCGCTCCCGTCTCCCTACGAGAACGCCATCCATAGCACTCATGCTTATCTTGTGCATTTTAGAGTATCCACTTTCACTTGTCTATGAACTGTACAGGCAACCCAGAAGTCCTTTACCGCGGACACGACTATACGAATAGATCATTTATAACCCTGCAGGGGTGTACTTCACACACGCTCTCGCCACTTACCACCATTTACACGTCATGTATCTCGGCAACCTTCAAGCGGAAGCCTGGCGAGGGAGTCCGCCACGACCTGACTAACCACACAAGTCTCTAGTCCAGGTTTATCGCCTATGCGGGTTCCATCCGCAAGGAGATCCGGCCGGGGTGTCGCTCACGGCCCCAAATGATGTGTGCAGGGTTCACGAGACACCAAACGGGCGACTCTGTACACTGTGCCATGGTGTATCTACCGCATCATAGCCCACGCCTAGGGTCAGCGCTATGCATGGCCTCCAACACATATCCTACAAACACCAGAAACTAGTTGCAACTCCTGGACAGAGATCAAGGTGATTAATAAGTCGAGAGGGGCACTTAAGCATTCCAATGCGTGGTAGTAGCTGTTCATTGATCACAAACATAGAACTCAGTTCCTGAGGATGGCTTCAATGAGACAACCCACCATGTACTCCTACATGGCCTCTCACCACTACCTTTACCAAACCGTGTTCACACACTTAGCTCACACACAGTAGGACATGTTCATCACCATTCCAATTCATCCCTGATGAATCAGACCTTACTCAACTCTAAGCAGTAGCAGGCATGATGAACAAGCATGAATGATTAGGCACATAAGGGCTCAAACAACTCCTACTCATGCTAGTGGGTTTCATCTATTTACTGTGGCAATGAGAGGTCATGCAGAGAAAAGGGGTTCAACTACCGCAGCATGTAACCGTTGAATCGTTGTTTTCCTAATGCAGTAAAAGAGAGTAGGAGCGAGAGAGTGGGATTGTATCAGAATGAACAAGGGGGTTTTGCTTGCCTGGCACTTCTGAAGATAGCATAGCTCTTCATCGGTGTCATCGAACTCATCGTCGGAACACGTCTATCGAGAGGAAGAACAACCACCGGCAAAAGAGAAGGAACACAATCAATGCAATGCAACAATATGATGCATGAATATGACATGGCAATATGTTGTGATTTGGACTAATGCAACTAGTAACAATTTGAGTGAAGCCGATTTGAACACAAGATTCAAATTCAAACTCCATGTAAGGAATTTCAAATGCCATTTATTCAAATTGTCATATATAGTGGCTGTAAGTTGTTCAAACATGCATGAGAATGCTGTAAACAGATTCTTCCTATTTTTCTGATAATTTTTCATGTATAATTTATTTCATTCTGAGCTACGGTTGAATTTCTATGATTTTTAGAAGTTTAGGACATTTTCTAAAAATAAATAAATCATTTAGATTTATTTAAATTCCAGAAAGCTTTACTGCGTCAGCATTGCGCAAGGCTGATGTCAGCAGGTCAACTGGGCTGGCTAGGTCAAACCTGACCTGCTGGACCCATTGGTCAGTGACTCAGGACTGGTCTGGGTGGATGACAGGTGGGACCGGTCAACGCTGAGTTGGCCAAAGTCAAAGCTGACAGGTGGGCTCCATGGGTTAGCACTAATCTAAACAGGAAATTAGACTAACCAAAACAGGCACAGGGACCCACTTGGCAGTGGCTCCTCGGGGTATTAGCGAGATGTTTAGGCCCTAATGGCCGGTTACGACGGCGGTTAGCCACCGGTGACCTCTGGCCACGACGGAAGAACACCATGAGGCCACGGGAGCGGCGGAGGAAGGCACCAGGAGGTAACCCATGCGCCCGCGCATCCAACGGAGGCAAAAGCAGTTCGCGGGGTGCCCGGAGTCGACGACGCCGAGCACTTGGGCGGCGGCCGGAGATCGGGCGTCGGCGAAATCGACGCTGCAGCGCACGGCAGGAGCAACGGGGGTACTAGGCAGCACCTACGGGGCAGCAGGAGGACGCCCGAGCAACAGGTCTGAGCGGAGGGGCTCGAGAGCATGGAGCTCATCGGCCATGGCGGACGACGGCGTTGGGTGCTCGCGGGGCGGTGGCTAGCGCGCAAATTAGAGCACGGGAGTGAGGGGGAAGACGGAGGAGCTCACTGGGATTCCAATGGAGGACTCGGCGGGCTCGGGGAGGGACTGGTGAAGACGGGAGGTCGCTAACGATCTCGGTGGCCGTGGTTTGAAGACGACGATGTTGACGGTGTTCTAGGGCACCCGGCATTGCATGACTCGGTGTAGAGGATGAGGTCGACGAGGTGGCGCTTATGGGCACGGACGGAGGGCGATGAGGTGGCTCTGGCCGTGGCAGCAGCGAGCGGCGGCGACGGTGGCACTCGGCCGGTGAGAGAGATAGAGCCAGGAGAGGGGAGAGGTTGCGGGTGAGAGAGTGAGAGAGGTCCAGGAGGGTGCGTGGCGTCTCCAGGGACGCCCAGGCGGTCGAGGGGGCACACAGCCAGGGTGGAGGTGGCCGGCATGTGGCTTCGCGCGCCGGGCACGCGCCCTTTCCTACTAGCGCGAGGAGGAAGGCGATAGAGGGGCTGCGGTGGTGGCTGGGCCGGCCAGGTGGGCTGCGCAGGTGAGGCTAGGTAAGTCTCTCTCTCTCTTTTATTTCCTGTTTTCTATTTCTTCTGCAGCTTTTAGGGCTTTATTAAAAATACTTAGGCACACTCAAAAATCATGAAACTTGCTCAAGCCCACTGTTTGGAATATATCCAACAGTAAACATTTAAGTTTAGGATTATTTGGAGATTTAAAATATTTTATAGCATTTAAATGCCCAAATGCAAATAGAGTATGATTTAATCCAGTGACCCAATGATGTCCTACAAAATTGTGCACCATTTTTGTCAGAGGTTCTGGACCAAGGCAAAGATGATGAACATTTTAGAAGGGCATTTCAGGTTCATTGAAAAGGATTTTAGTAAACCCTAGTTGGTTTAAGTGGTGCTGGGGGTTTTTGACATCCCCATTTCAAGTTTCTGAGAAATTTAAACATGATGCACACATGAAGGGCTAGCCTAGTGCATACCAGAATTAGGGATGTGACAATTGGATACGTAGTATACTGGCTTCTAAAGTGGGAATTTGTGTCCGTCCTGTTCTCATTCCACGACGAGCCTGGCGCTCACCACTTGGTGTGTTGCCGATATGTATAATAACATGGGTTCAGCGACGTTCCGCGCGGCCAGGATTGAGTTGCTTGCTAGAAGGGCTTTTATTTTCTCCAGTCCGGCAGTTGCCGCATTCGTCCACTCGAAGTGATCGGTGCTCCTTAGAAGGCAATAGAGTGGCAATGCCATTTCTCCCAATCTGGAGATAAAGCGGCTTAAAGCTGCCATGCAACCGGTGAGTTTTTGGACCCGTTTAAGGTCCGTTGGCGTAGCCAATTGTGACAAAGCTCGGATTTTGACTGGATTTGCTTCAATTCCTAGATTGGAAACAATGAAGCCCAGCAGTTTTCCAGTGGGGGCACCGAAAACACACTTTTCCGGATTGAGCTTGATGTCATATGCACGGTGGTTGTCGAATGTGAGGCGTAAGTTGTCTATTAGTGACTCGACGTGCCTAGTTTTGATGACGACGTCGTCCATGTATGCTTCAACTGTCTTGTTGATCTGTTTCTCCAGGCATGTTTGAATCATGCGTTGGTAGGTTGCCCCGGTGTTTTTGAGCCCGAAGGGCATGGTGTTGAAGCAGAATGGCCCGTATGGGGTAATGAATGTTGTTGCAGCTTGATCGGATTCCTTCATTTTGATTTGATGGTATCCGGAATATGTGTCGAGGAAGCACAGTGATTCATGTCCTACGGTGGCATCAATGATTTGGTCGATGCGGGGGAGGGGGAAGGGATCCTTAGGGCAGGCCTTATTGAGGTCTTTGAAATCGACGCACAGGCGCTAGGATTTATCCTTCTTTGGCACCATCACCAGGTTTGCTAGCCAGTCCGGGTGTTTTATTTCTCTAATGAATCCGGCCTCGATTAGCTTGGCTAGCTCTTCCCCCATAGCTTGACGTTTTGGTTCGGAAAAGTGCCGCAGTGTTTGCTTGACTGGTTTATATCCCTTCAATATATTGAGGCTGTGTTCGGCCAACCTGCGTGGGATTCCTGGCATATCAGAAGGGTGCTAGGCAAATATATCCCAGTTCTCGCGCAGGAACTCTCGTAGTGCGGTGTCGACCGTTGGGTCCAGTTGTGCTCCGATAGATGCTGTCTTCTTGGGGTCCGTTGGATGGACTTGGAATTTGACTATTTCTTCTGCTGGTTTGAAGGAGGTGGACTTGGGTCGCCAGGATTACATCGTCCCTATCCACCGTGGAGCGTAGTGCGGTTAACTCTTCGGCCACGAGGGCTTCAGATAATGCCTCAAGGGCCAGGGATGCGATTTTATTTTCAGCGCGGAGTGCTATGTCCGGATTACTGGCGAGAGTGATTATGCCATTGGGCCCGGGCATCTTGAGCTTCATACACCCGTAATGAGGTATGGCTTGGAAGCGTGTAAACGCATCTCGCCCCAATAGGGCGTGATATCCGCTGTTGAAAGGGGCCACTTGGAAGGTTATTTCTTCAGACCGACAGTTCTCCGGTGTGCCGAATACCACGTCAAGTGTGCTTTTTCACGCACAACGCGCCTCCCGACTGGGAATGATTCCTCGGAAGGTCGTGCTACTTTGCTCGATGCAGCTCCTGTCTATTTCTATTTTATGGAGTGTATCCTCATAGATGAGGTTTAGTCCACTGCCACCGTCCATGAGAACCTTGGTGAGCTGAAAGCCATCCACAATTGGACTGAGGACCAAGGTGGCTGGTGCTTGGACTGTCCTCTATTTTGCTTCGTCACCGGCATTAAAAGTTATAGCCATGTCGTTCCAAGGGTTTATTGCTGCAATTTGGCATACTTTGGCGAGTTCGCGGAGTGCCCTTTTGCGCCTATTGTTTGAAGCAAATGTCTCGAAGACCGTCAATACTCTGAGGTCGTCGTCTTCTGGGGGGTGTTGTTCTGGGGTATTCTTGGTGAGGATATCCTCGCCGCTCTTGGCCACTTGCTGGAGTATCCAACATGCTCTAAGGCTGTAGGTTGGTATGTTATCCGGTGTTGTGTGTATTTTGCATGGCCCATCGAAGCATCCTTCCAGAACGGTTCCGCGCCCCCTAATGGGCTTATATTACTTTACTATTGGACCGGGCGTGCCACGAGGGTGCGCCCTTTTTGCCTGAATGAGGGGTTGAGTGGGGACCGATGGTTCCCAGCAAGCTACCTGAGTTTTTTAGGCGCTTTCCATTGCGATGTACTTCTGTATGATAGTTGCCAAGTCAGCGAAGTGTAATATGCGACGGCGGTTGAGGATTCCTTCGTCCATGCAATTGTTGCGGAACGCTGAGATCGCGTCCTCGTCGCGGCATTCTTTAACCTTGTCTTTGACAAGAAGTGTTAGGATGTGTGTCCTTTTCAAAGGACATTTGAAGATTCTAAGATATTTAACTCACGCCGCAACTTGCTAAATCTCTTCTCATCCAAGGGCTTTTTGAAGATATCGGCTAGCTGTTCTTCAGTCTTCACGTGCTCGATGGAGATGTCGCCCTTCAACACATGATCACGAAGAAAATGATGATGAATCTGAATGTGCTTTGTCTTCGAGTGCTGAACTGGGTTATGAGCAATCTTGATGGCACTCTCATTGTCACAATAGAGTGGCACATTCTTCACATTGATGCCTTAGTCCTTGAGGGTTTGCTTCATCCATAGAAATTGAGCACAACACGAACCAGCAACAATGTACTCAGCTTCAGCAGTAGAGAGTGATACGCAGTTCTGTTTCTTTGAGGACCAACATACGAAGGATCGTCTGAGGAAATGACTTGTGCCTGATGTTGACTTGCGGTCCACACGATCACCAGCATAGTCAGAGTCTGAATATCTAATGAGATCAAAAGCCGAGCCCTTGGGATACCATAATCCAAGTGTTGGAGTGTGAGCTAGATATCGAAGAATATGCTTCATAGCCTTATGGTGTGATTCCTTTGGAGTAGCTTGAAATCGGGCACACATGCAAATACTAAGCATAATATCCGGCCTAGATGCACATAAATACAATAAAGAGCCAATCATGGAGTGGTATACCTTTTGATTGAAGTCAATACCATTTTCATCAGTGCATAGATGGCCATTTGTGGGCATAGGGATTTTGACGCCTTTGCAATCTTCCATGCCAAATTTCCTCAGTACATCTTTGAGGTATTTCTCCTGTGATATGAATATGACATTGCGTTGTTGACGTATCTGAAGACCTAAGAAGAATTTCAATTCTCCCATCATAGACATTTGATATTCTTCACTCATCATGTAGGCAATTGCCTCAGTCCAGAAATGACGAGGTGTCTTGTATTCATCAAGCATAGTGCAAGCCATCTCAACAGGAGTCCTGTTCTTGCGCTCCATGATGCCATTTTGATGAGGAGCATAAGGAGCAGATAACTCATGAGTAATACCAAGTTCATCAAGATAGTCATCAAGACCAGTATTCTTGAACTTTGTTCCATTGTCACTTCTGATGTGCTTGATCTTCACACCAAAGTTGGTTGAAGCCCTCCAGGAAAATCGTTTGAAGACATCTGATACGTCTCCAACGTATCTATAATTTTTGATTTTTCCATGCTATATTATATTCTATTTTGGACATTGTTGGGCTTTATTATACACTTTTATATTATTTTTGGGACTAACCTATTAACCGGAGGCCCAACCCAGAATTGCTGGTTTTTGCCTATTTCAGAGTTTCGCAGAAAAAGAATATCAAACAGAGTCCAAACGGAATGAAACCTTCGAGAACGTGATTTTCGGAACGAACGTGATCCAGAGGACTTGGACCCTACGTCAAGACATCAACCAGGAGGGCACGAGGTAGGGGCACGCCTACCCCCCCCCCCAGGCGCGCCCTCCACCCTCGTGGGCCCCCTGTTGCTCCACCGACGTACTCCTTCCTCCTATATATACCTACATACCCCCAAACTACCAGAGACGGAGCCAAAAACCTAATTCCACCGCCGCAACCTTCTGTACCCGTGAGATCCTATCTTGGGGCCTGTTCCGGAGCTCCGTCGGAGGGGGCATCGATCACGGAGGGCTTCTACATCAACACCATAGCCTCTCCGATGATGTGTGAGTAGTTTACCTCAGACCTTCGGGTACATAGTTATTAGCTAGATGACTTCTTCTCTCTTTTTGGATCTCAATACAATGTTCTCCCCCTCTCTCGTGGAAATCTATTCGATGTAATCTTCTTTTGCGTGTGTTTTTTGAGACCGATGAATTGTGGGTTTATGATCAAGTTTATCTATGAAAAATATTTGAATCCTCTCTGAATTCTTTTATTTATGATTGGTTATCTTTGCAAGTCTCTTCGAATTACCAGTTTGGTTTGGCCTACTAAATTGATCTTTCTTGCAATGGGAGAAGTGCTTAGCTTTTGGTTCAATCTTGCGGTGTCCTTTCCCAGTGACAGTAGGGGCATCAAGGCACGTATTGTATTGTTGCCATCGAGGATAACAAGATGGGGTTTATATCATATTGCATGAGTTTATCCCTCTACATCATGTCATCTTGCTTAAAGCGTTACTCTGGTCTTATGAACTTAATACTCTAGATGCATGCTGGATAGCGGTCGATGTGTGGAGTAATAGTAGTAGATGCAGGCAGGAGTCGGTATACTTGTCTCGGACGTGATGCCTATATACATGATCATACCTAGATATTCTCATAACTATGCTCAATTCTGTCAATTGCTCAACAATAATTTGTTCACCCACCGTAATTATGCTCTTGAGAGAAGTCACTGGTGAAACCTATGGCCCCCGGGTCTATTTTGCATCATATTAATCTCCCGACAACAAGCTATTTCTGGCGTCGTTTTTATTTTACTTTCTTTACCTTGCATCTTTATCATACAAATACCAAAAATATTATCCTATCATATCTATCAGATCTCACTCCCGTAAGTGACCGTGTAGGGATTGACAACCCTTTATCACGTTCGTTGTGAGGATTTATTTGTTTGTGTAGGTGCGAGGGACTCGTGCATGGCCTCCTACTGGATTGATACCTTGGTTCTCAAAAGCTGAGGGAAATACTTACGCTACTTTGCTGCATCACCCTTTCCTCTTCAAGGGAAAAACCAACACAGTGCTCAAGAGGTAGCAACATCCTGCACTTCACGTTTGTAAGTGACGATATGTACCCATGTGTAACGAGAGTAATCATCAACAATAACAAAGACATATAGAGATGCTTCATTAGTGAATGCAGAATAATGGTTAGGACTAAAAAGATCCATGTGAAGCAATTCAAATGGTCTAGCGGTTGTCATGATAGTCTTTGCACTACAAAAAAATACACTTCCGTGATGATACGTGTTTGTCACAGTAGGTCACGTTTTCTGTCATGCATGTACATCCATGAAAAATTTATGACAGAATCAAGATAGTCATACCTGTGCTATCGTAGAAGTGTTCCATGACATTACCAAAATTATCATCACGGAAGTGTCCACTTCCATGACGATAAATCGCGCGTCACATAAGTGCTTTCATCAAGGGTGACCGACACGTGGCATTCACCGTAACGGAACGCCGTTAAGCTATCGGGTCCGGTTTTGGATCTGATAACCCGTTAACAGCCTCGACCAATGGGGATTTTCCACGTGTAAAATCATCATTGGCTGGAGGAAACACGTGTCGGCTAACCGTTGGGACAGACATCATCCACTCATTGGACCCAAAGCACCTATGATACGCCGACACGTGGCACGGCCCAACAGAGGCCCATTCATGTGAAAAGGCCGGCCCGTTTGACTTGGTCAAAAGGTAGCGGGCCGGCCCAAGGCAAGCTTATTAACGGCCTGTTCGCATATAGCCCATTTACAGCCCGCTATCCCAGGGCCCGTTTACGGCCTATGCGAATTAGGCCCAGTAGTGTCATCTGGGCCGTCCAATATAATTCCAGCCCATTTTAACTTCCGGGCCATGTATGGCCCATGACGTCTTTTGGCCCATATGAGGCCCTTAGTAAACCTCGGCCCATTAACGGCCCGTGGTAAAACTGGCCCGTAATGAACAGTGTATCACTTTATACCCATTAACGGCCCATTATTCTGTTGGGCCATTTCCAGCCCATGTTATCTTTCGGCCTTCTTAGGGCCCATTTATTCTCGGGCTCATTTCCAGCATTCGTTTACATACGGCCTGTTACTGTCATTTTCAACTTGTGGGCCAAATACAGCCCGTGGTTACAGTCAACCCGTTTGTGGCCCATTAATACGTTGGGCCGTTTTCATAGCGTCATCAAATACGGCCTATTAACGATGGCCCGTTATGGTCGGCCCATGAACGGACGATTTCAACTCTAGCCCATTTACGGCCATAATGTGGTCAGTTATTGGCCCATGTTTGGCCAACCGATCATACGGCCCGTAGAAGGCCCATTGATGATACGGCCCGTAGAAGGTCCATTGTGTCTATGCTCCATAGAAGGCCCATTGTGTCTACGACCCTTAGAAGGCCCATTGTTTCTACGGCCCGTAGGAGGCCTACAGTAAATATGTAGCCCATTTTTAATTTGGCCTAGTTTAAAAAAATAGGTTATTCCGGCCACTAGCAAACCGCAGAAAAAGAACTGCACTAACTACAAGAAAACAAATAAACAAGACAACGGAAATAAATAAGCAAGACAGCGGAAATACGCTAGGCTATCACGGCTATTACACATATTACATCCACTAGGCATCAAAGTTCGCCAACAGTGCAAATATAGGGAACAAAGAAGCATATAAACGCCACAGCAAAACAAGTCCAGAACTGAAACCACTTCCGAAGATCTCAAGAAACAATATCCTGGGTACCCATAATGCTGGCTAGATGCTTAGCAAGCTTATTAACTTTCTCTTGTTTGGCGCTTAAATCCTCCAGCACTTGCTGTTGCACCAGAAAGTATGCATCTGAATTCTGGAGGGACTTCCTTAGTCCTTCGGCTTCCTGTCGCATAACATCTGATCGATGTCTTTCAACTTGAAGTTGAGACTCAAGAAGCCGAACTGATTTAGGCAGCGAGTAGGAAGAGCTGGTGCCAGCAGTAGTAGCCAGTAACTCAAACACTACATCAAGACAGGACTTTGGGGTTGTCTCAGTGTCTTTAATATAGTTTTTATCAGCTTTCTTGGAGAACAACAGGGATATCTCACTATCTTGAACCTGATCTGCATTACTTCCTTTACCATTGCATAACGGGGTACTCTCCTCCAATATTTTATCCGCGTTCTAAAGGAGAAACAAACAAACACATCACAGGTTTACAATGTAGTATATGAAACTTATTTTGGTAAACCAGTTCAGTAGTAAGGTGGACAGGATAACAGCATGAAACAAACATATATCTATGTAGTATGGTCACTGTATGGTCTATATCATTCTAGTTTATGTTGCCAAATCAAGATAGATACAGTTCGAATCATATCTATTTAAGACAAAGCAGCATAGACAGAATATAAGTGTGGGAAACTACACAACAATAACAACACTTGTAATGTGCATGGCATGAGAACATAACTGTTTATTCAATTGAAACTGAAATCAACATAGAGCAAGTTACAACAGCAAACACGTTAAAGAAACATGTTTAAAACATACCTGTTGCGCCATTGGAGTTTCAATTGCATCCTTCAAATTTGAAATTAGTTGGTATGAGTAAATACAGTGATGCAAGAGCAAAGTAGTATGAACCATAGCTACGGAACCTAACCTGAGAACAATTCTTCTTCTGCTTTAAGCGTTGACTTGGGGTTCAGAGTGGTGGTCCTCGTGCTTTGGGCACTGCAGTTGCCTTACTAACTGCTCGTTGGGTGCTCTGTGGTGGAGACGGTGCTGTGTCAACGAGAACTGGGTTACTATCCGCTGGGGTTGGGGTTAGAAGGGGTGTAGCTGGTTCTCTATCCAACTGGGTAGGGGTACAATCTGCATGAGTCTGGGTTATGTGTGGTGGGGCTGGTTGTTGGGCAAGTACAACCATGGTTCTATCTCCATCGACAGGTAGCACGATCTTGTCTGAAGACCGTGTTTTTACTCCCACACATACTGCCATCACCCCCTCCAATTGAAATGGCTGATAAACAAGAAAAGTAATTGAATGTACAGACATTGTAAGATAGACAGGTGCAATGGATAGTAGGGAAGAAAACATGGCATGAAATAATTCACATTTATGTTGTCTAACCAAACAGAATAGCAGGACATAATTTCAAATATATGATGGCTAATTAAACAGGATAGCATGACACAATTTCACATGTATGATGGCTAACTAAACAGGATAGAATGACATACTTCAAAATATGATGACTATGTAAACATGTGACATGATATAACTATACGATGTGTTTATTAAAGTGGTTGGCATGCCATAAATCACAAACATGCCGTCGATGGAAACATGATGGCATGATATAATTCACGGATAGAATGGCATAATTCAAAATATGATGACTATGTGAACATGATGAGATGATATAACTATATTGTGTCAATAGAAAATGGGTTGGCATGCCATAATCCGGATACATGTTGTCTATGTAAACATCATGGCATGATATAATTCAAATATATGATTTATATACTAAGGAAGTGAGCAGAGGGCAATCACATATATGATGTGTCAACTAAGGAGATGGCATTCAACATCGTGTATATGATGTAAAAACTAAGCATTGCAATACAACATATGCATTATATGAGTAATATAACCCTGCCAAGTTTGAGCATACACCTCAGGGGGATAATAGGACTGGTCATCTGCCTCTGAATCCTCCTCTGAAGAGCTATCTGTAAGCAGGAACATATCTGCTTCACCAGGTAGCATTGTCTGCTCTGAAGACCTTGTTTTCACTCCAGATTTCTCCATCACCAATTCAAATGGCTGATGCACAGGAAGAGCAGTTGAATATACAAACATTGTCGACAAAAGCAATGAGAAATACAAAAAAAGGACGGCATGATATAATTCACATATATGACGCTTGGCTAAACAGCATGGCATTGTATAATTCACATATATAATGCCTTGCAACAAGATAGCATTGCATAATTCACATATATAATGTCTTGCAAAAAGATGGCATTGCATAATTCACATATATGGTAATTAGACACTAAACAGGTGGCATTCACACAAATCATGTCTAAACTAAGCAAATGACATCGCAATGCAAGATACCATACGCACGATATGAGCAACATAACCCTGCCAAGTTAGAGCATGCACCTCGGGGGGGGGGGAATAAGACTGGTCATCTGTCTCTGAATCCTCCTCTGAGCAGCTATCCGTAACCAGCAAGATATGCGCTTCGTCAGATAGCATAGTCTGCTCTGAAGACCTTGTTTTCACTCCAGAATTTTCCATCACCGTGTCAAATGGCTGATGCACACGAAGAGTAGTTGAATGTACTAACATTGTTGACAAATGTAATACGTAACGGAAAAAAGGATGGCCTGATATAATTCACATATAAGATGACTGGCTAAGCAGGATGACATTGCCAAATTCACATATATGATGCCTGGCTAAACAAGATGGCATTGCATAATTCACATAAACGATGAATAAACTAAACAAATGGCATTCACACAAAGCATGTCTAAACTAAGCAGTTGACATATTTGATGTATCAAGTAAGCAATGCAAGGCACCATATGCATGATATAACCAACATCAGGATGCCAAGTTAGAGCGAAGACCTCATGGGGTAAATAGGAGTGGTCTTCTGCTTCTGAATACCCCTCAGAACAGTTATCTTCCTCTTGATTACGATCCGAAATGGGTGGAGGGGGGCTGCCTTTGCGCCCACCAGTCTGCATGAAATTTTATTGCCACGCAAGGCTCGTCTCTTTTGCTCTACATGTTCAGTTCCATTGTGTACAACAACTGACATGCATATGAATAAAACATAGTGAGATTATGTAATGAGTGCATGCACAAATCCAGAGTGATGGTAGCAAACTGTGGATAGACCCAAAACCAATGATAGCAGGCAGATAATAGCTTTAGTTAAAAATACAGATAATGGCTCCTTTAATGTTTGTTTGCACCCAACATGAAACTCATAGTAGACACCCGAGATTAACCAGATAGTAGACAGATAGTACTGATTGCTGCCCCAATATGTACCCCACAACCATTTAAAAACTCAAGTTTCAACATAAGTTTGGTCCCGAGTCGGAGTCTAATAGGTGAACACGACGATAAAGTAGCATGTCATCATATTAAGCGATGCATAACATAAGCAGACACGGAAGAGTGCGACCTCTCTTGCGGACCCGTGTAGTCCTCAAGGTCATCTGCTCAGTTGATGATGGTAATGCAGTTGTCGTGGCTGTCGGCGGCGGGGAAGAAGATCTGAGGCGGCGAAAGATAGTCTGGAGAGCGGATCCCTGCTGTGGTGAACCCTTCCGTCGTTGGAGCAGCTGAGCTGGGGTGGAACACAACACCGCAGGAGCAGGACAAACCACACAAGGTTTTCTTTGACACATATCTGTAACAGAAGTAATTGTGTAAGGGCTTGTTTGAATTTGAGGATTCTAGCAATGCAGGGATAGGAAATAGACAGGAATAGGATAGGAATGCACGTGCAAAATAGAGAATTTAAAAACACATGATTTCTGCCAATCTAGGTGTTTGGTTCACAAGAATTGGAAGATCACAGGATGCAAAGAAGTATGGTGAGATTAAGTCAAACCACAAGAGGTGTACAACCTCTTTGGCGAAGCCATGTCGATCTCAGCGTGATTGGGTTGGCCGGTGAGGATGCTCTGGCTGACTTGGCTATCAGAGGAGGGGAAGAACAGGCGTCTGGAGATGGATCCCGAGGTACTGCTACGCTGTGATGGAGGGTTTCGTCGTTGGAGCAGCTCCGGTGAGTTGTACGACGCCGAGGCTGAAGCAGGACAAGAGAGACAACGTTAACCTGAGTGGAATTCTAATATCATCTCCAATAGATGACGTAAAATACATAACCACAAAGTGCTTGATGTATACATCAGGTGCTCATCTCTGAACTTAACTGTCGAAACTGAATTTAACTATCGAAACTGAACTTAACTGTCGAAACTGAATTTTGCTGTCGAAACTGAATGTTACTGTCAAAACTGAACGCACTAGAGGTGAGGCTACACGTCAGTCGACTGACTTTTTCATCTCTGGTCAGTCGATTTTGCAGCCGTTGGATACGAAATCAAGGGCCTGCAGTTCATCTTCAACCTCCACCCCCCTGAGCCGCCAGCCACCATCGGCCAAACAGCCACCCCGCCCGCCCCGAAAACACTCCCCACCACCGGTCCGCCGCCGCCCCGGCCATCCCTCTAGGGCCCCCCGTGCCGAGCTTTTTCTCCGGCGATCCCCATGCCATCACCCCACCACCGCCGGCGACCACCGCCCCCACCCTGAACCCTAAGATAGATAGTGGGGTACTTCTCCGGTGAGCCCCCCTCCCCGCTGCAGCTGGTTCTTCCTTAACTCTGGCGAGCCCCCCACCCCCTAAAAATTGACTGACCCAAAAGTCGATTCAGTCGACTGAAGTGTAGCTAAATCGGAGCAGCATCGCAAGCAAGAGCAAGAGCGAGAGTAGCAGCGCGAGCAAGAGCAAGAGCAAGAGCAGACCAGGCAAAGGATCGAGAGCAAGAGCAGAGCAACAGTGCGAGCGAGAGCTAAAGCAGCAGCAGCTCCTACTGATGTGGACGTCGCCCCCGAGGGAGCGACGCCGCGGTGGATGGAGCCGCACCGTGTTGGCTCGGGACCGAGCGCCGGCAGCACCGTGAGATCGAATCAAGAAGAAAATGCGTCGATTAGTGTACAACCTCTTTGGTGGCGCCGATTAGGCCGCAGCTTCATCCGAGGAAACGGTGATGCTGATGCTCTTCCGGTGACGTAGGTGAAGATGGCGGTGTGGGAATGGAGGTGGCGCGAAAGACGAAGGGAACATCGGGGCAGCTCCTTGGAGGTGGAGGACGGGGTGGCTGAACCGGCAGGACGGCCAGATCGACGACGGATCCTCATCCGGTATGGTGGATGAGGGACGTCGAGGTGTTGCTGTGGACGACGTCGTCAGGGAAGAGGCTCCGGCTGGGTGGCGGACGGAGGAGGGTGTGGGGCTTCGCGGGTGTATAATGCATGCATCCTAGTCCTCAAATGAACGTTTTAGTGCATTCCAAACGTATATACTACCGCTTCAATATGAACTAAATTTGAATTCGTTTCCCTATTTGAATAAGATCTACAATAATGATTGTTGTGAAGTCAAAGCATTTGAATTCGTTTCTCTGTTTTAATAAGATCTACAATCGTCATTATTGTCAAGTTAAACCATCGTTTGTGTATTATCTTCACAGCACACCACATGATTAGTCTCGAGTTACATATGAACTATGTGCACTATATGAACTCAAACTCGATTTTTTGAATCCACTTTATGTTGATTTCAAATCATAGTACATTTCAAGCTCTAGCTAGATCTTCACAGACTAAACAATGTCTCATATGTATAATGTGTTTATCACATTATGTATGGTGCCCTGCCCCCTACGCCTACAAGTATTTAGATGTGAGTTGCAAACACCACACATTACCACAAATTGAAATAAAATGTGAGAATGTTCGATATATAGTATTGTTTAGATTGTTTGATATTTAGTTGTAAGCTGCAAATGCCACACATTATCATAAATTCAAATAAAATATGAGATTGTTCGATGTATAGTATGGTTTAGATTGTTCGACATTTAGCTGTGAGTTGCAAACGCCATGCATTATCACATTATGGTATAACATGTGCAAAACCACAACACGTGTATCACCGCTATATTCATGCATGCATATGTTTAAACACTATGATCTCCTTTCAAATATATGAATCCACTTTCATATCAAATTATGATCTTTTTTAGTCTCTTACACCCACACAATCCTCTAGCCTTTGTAGCTACCACTAACTTTCTCTCGTGCATGCACACGCCCTCCTCGCCCTCCCCCTCCCTCAGCATTCTATCCATCGCGCACATTCATTTTTTCTTCTTTAGGTCTTTCTCCCACAGTCTCCACAACTCCTTTCCGATACACACCGATCGATAAACCTCTCCAGCGATGTCTGCCTACAACATACACACGCACCTTCAATCTCCTCCTTTATGTGTCCTTGCCTCGTGTCTCTCATACGGTCCCACTCACGTGTAAACTCTCGCCCCTCTTTTCATCGATCTCGCAACCGCACACTCCTCCCCCTATCTAGCTAGTAGCTGGGCCTCTCGCACCACCTCCTAGCTCCATTCTCTCTGTCTATCCGTCTCGTCGGGCCTTATTTGCCTCTAACAAATGGACGTACACCGGCCGATCTCCTGCTATACATATAGCTAGCTAGGTCCTTATAACTCGTTTTTCCCCACGCGTCGATCGATCTACCTCATTAGTTATGTCTCTCCCTTCCTCTGACAAACAACAATTGATCTACCGATCTAGTTAGGTTTGCTTACCAAACACATGGTTCCCCTTCACCATCCATGGATGTGTCCCGACAGATCTATCACGCACAGGCACACACAGAAACACATCCCCACTCTTATTGATAATATTGCAGTTCCACCCTCAGTTTGTCTAGTAGGCCTCTCCCACCATCTTCGAGAAGCAACTCCATCACCCATCCAGCACTCTACCCCTCTCCCTCCCTGTCTCTCTCCTCTCTCTCTGTCCCATCATATTTCCCGTCCTTCAGTTATGTATGGATGTCGACCGATCTCCCTCAAGACATAGCTGGGTCTCTCCTCCTCAACACATATACGAGTCGTTCTACCTCTATAGTTAGGCATCTGCCTACCCCTCCCCTCACCCCCTCGCACACACACACCGATACATCGAGCGCTCTAGTCATGTCTCCCTGCCACACACAAACTTGACCTGTGCCCTCTGACGTTCCGGTAGCTAGGTCAGTCGCCCTATATCTTTGACTTGCACACACACACAATTTCGATGGCTCTCTTCATCGATCTCGCACCCACCCACTTGATCCTCTATTCGACTCTATCGATATCTATGACCCCTCCCTCTCTTCTCGTGGATCGCCCGACCCTCTATATATGATATGGATAGGCCTCCATTTCACACACATTGCATGCAAAATTTTGTTTGAGATGTCATCGACACATATTCCCACAAATACATTCACGAAATCAACCTCCCCCCCAAAAAACAAAAACACTCACGAACGCACAAGCCATTTTTCTAGGTTTGTATCTCACACACACCCACGTAGGTGGGGGACGTGCATGAAGAGAAGAGGTGCACGCACGGCGCACGTACTCCCGTCTCTTTCCCAACCACACCTGCGCGGGTACACGGTGGAGCTCATTTCTGTACGAAAAGGCAACCCACGTGGTAACTTGACACGTGTACTGGTTGTCCACTAGATGGAGGGAGGATCGTCTACCACGGGTGAGCAAACAAATAGCGACTTGACGCGTTATGTTAAATAAAAAAGAGGCAAACCATGTGGGGCCTACCTTAGAGGCAAGGCTCTATACACTAGAGTACTTTTGATGTGTCCCGTCAACTGGCAGAACGAGGAGAAGCTTGCTTAGTATGCCATCTCCCCCGCCCACGGGTGCGGTGGCTCGCTGGATGAGGTGAAGCTTGCGTCCTTACGCCCGCTCCCTCGCCCACGCGCGCAGTGGCTCACAGGAGGAGGAGCAAATTTTACTAGTACTCCCTCTGTTTACTCCTCGTCCCTACTACCTTGGTTAGAGAGATTATCATATTATTTGGAATATATGTCCTTTAGTAGATTTCAATATGAACTACTAGTACATACTCCAAACACTGATGTATATAGACGTATTTTAGAGTGTAGATTAACTCATTTTGCTCCGTATGTAGTCCATATTGAAACAGACGAAATAGTACGCACTCTCCCTCGCCCCTTGACCCTCACCACGTGGTGGACGTGCAACAATTCATTCGGTCTCATATAGCGAGAACGATATACACTGCAGTACCATTATTGCTCGACTTCCCGAAGAGGCGAAGAGTCAATCGCAAGGTTAATAGTTTGGAGATGCCAAGCGCAAGGTTTATAGGAGAACGAGTAGTAGGTGCCGCGTCATTTGTAAATAAAGTTTTTTTCTTCAGTGGCACGTACGCAATATAAATAGTTTCATATGGAGAGAAAAGGAAACCGCTCCACTATATACATAGGCAGGACAAGCCTACACGGTTGCTTGCTGGGGTTGCTCTCTTCAGTTTTCACACTCTCTCGCACAAAACCACAGTGGCCACATCTCTAACATCCCGGCGGATCACGTCCGCCGGGGGAAGGGGTGGATGCTTAGTGTACATGCGGTCGCCGTCGCCGACGGCGAAAACCCACTGTCGGCACGTCCCGATCAGGGGTCCCCGCCATTCCCTCTCACAAAGCCGGTGAGGTTTCCTTCGTCCATGGCTCACTACCGCGACGTGGATAGTTGCCTCCTCCCACCGCCGTCCTCTAGGTTGAGCTACGTCCCAACATCCCTCAGGTACAACTCCCTTTACAGCCAGCTTGCACCACTGCTCCAGCTGCCCACATAACTCCATGTGGTTATTTCTCTACTTCTTTGCCCCGCACATACCTCTACTGGCTTCTACATCCTGTATTTGTGATAAGTTTATGTCTCATCAACTAGTCCCAGTAATCTTATTCTAATCACGCTTCTTCAATTTCTTTGTCACAGGGATGCCTATCTCAATTTTGGTGAAACTGCAGAAAATGATCCGATGGTCAAAGGGTTGCAAACTGCATTTCTTAGGAAGCGCCGACGTTGCCAACAAATTAAAGCTTGGTTAGGGTTTGCGGTTCAAGGGCTAGGGACTGCATGGATTGTTTTTTTCTGTAGTTGTCTCTGTTTCAATGGCTAGGGACTGCATGAGTAGTAGTAGTACTGTACGCCTTATGCCCGCTCCCTCGCCCACACGCGCGGTGGCTCGCAGGACGAGGAGAAAATTTTACTAGTACTCCCTCCGTTTACTCCTCATCCCTACTACCTTGGTTAGAGAGATTATCATATTGTTTGGAATATATATGTCCTTTAGTAGATTTCAATATGAACTACTAGTACATACTCCAAACGCTGATGTATATAGATGTATTTTAGAGTGCAGATTCACTCATTTTGCTCCGTATGTAGCATAAAGTTGAGACACTTATTTTGGAACGGAGGGAGTACATATTTGCTATGATCTGTCAATCATTGAGATGCAATAGCATGCATGTTAGTCTCCTTTGTATTTGATGAAATGTTGCAACGGGCAACCTTGGATGCAAGATACATGTAACAAAAGCTGGAAGCTTCATAGCATTGTACTATCTCGCCGATAAATTACAGTACGTACTATACAAGTAGTACTATGTAAAGAGTTAGGTGTCGCACGGTGTCCAGAAAATATGGTGATAGTGTGAGGTGGGCCATGTAATCAGTGAGCCTGCGTGTTTTCACTGCTCTTGCACTCCTCCGCCGTAAGAATGGAGAAAATTTTAATCTAGTAGTACCTCCTTTCGTCGAAAGCGTGGGACATCCAGCAATCCTACCACCTCCGTAATAATGACCAATGAGCCGTCAAATCACATAGACCCAGCAGTAAGTTGGACGGACGAAGAAACCATCACTGTTGAATCCGCTTCTCCCTTCAACACAGGCGCCAGTGAGAGGTCGCGTCCGCTCTGCCCGGGCATGAATGCGACGCCGATTCTTTGGAGCGGCGCTGACCGTTTCGGGCGGGAAGCACGCACGGGCGACGGAGGGGCTTTGGGTGGGCCATGCTGGTTAGGAGCGGGCGTGGCAGCTGTCCGCAGTCCCTACCGGACGCCCGGAAACGAGAGGATGCACCGACTCTCGCGGCTAAAATCGTACACTACACACCATCTCTCTGTAGGAGTAGGTCGATCTGTCGCTCTCTCTAACACACACGTGCTGTTAAACACACACACGCACACGCACACGCACACATAGGTTCATAGAATAGGAAAATCGTGCGAGTGCGAAGCCACAGGAAGTGAGATACAAATGGAGTACTTACAAGAAAGTGAAGAGGCATCTCTTAGTTGTTTGGCTTAATTGTTGCGTTTAGAGACAGAAATCAGGGCTTTGATTGGAGGAATGACCGGTCAAGTTTCTCCTTCTCTTCCAATCCGCTTGCACCTTGGTCCCGCTGCACCTTCTAACGTGACTTATTACACCTAGATGGAGGGAGTCGCACGAGACACGGTGGCACACTGACTTAGGTCGAATACAAGTGCCCAAAATTGTGTGCATGTTATAATAAGGATTCACTTAAAATAGTACGTGAGCGAACAGAGGGATCAATTGGACAGTGTTCCCGAGCAGTAGCGAGATGTGTGAGGTAAGATACACTGCCGGCGCTTTTAATTTTCTTACTAATTTGTTTGTTTCACCCTCTAACTGGTGGGACCCAACGTACTATGTGGAGAGAGGTAAGGTGACTAAGGCTGCATTATTTCTGCACCACTGTGGATAGTCTTACCACCAAAGCCACATGACACGATTATGATTTAAATCCCAATGACTCCCACACACACAAAAAAAAGACGGCATGCTTGTCACATGAATGCAGGAATGTATAAAAGGTTATTTTCCTCTTGTTGAACATAACAGGAGGGTTGTGTAGCTGGTTAGCCTGTTCGCTCATCAAACTTGAGGTCTCGGGTTCGATAACTACACTTGAGCATAATTCATGCCAGGAGGATTCTTTGACTGGTCAAGATGGATGGATACGGAGCTATACGGTCTCGTAGTGACCGTATAATCACCTCATCACGTATAAGCTGCAGCCTCGGCGCTTGTTTTCTAGGGTTTGCACTCTTCAAACTCTCTCCAGTATATATATACACGCTGGAGCCTCAGCGCTTGTAGTTGCTCTCTTCACACTCTCTCACCCTCTCCAGATCTAAACAAGACTTCGTTGGCCTCTCTCTCTCCCCTCACTGCTGGTCTGCTTGTAGTTGCTCTCTTCACACTCTCTCACCCTCTGCAGATCTAAAAAAGACCTCGCTGGCCTATATCTCTCCCCTCACTGCTGGTCAAAGAGCCGTCCGCCAGGAAGGGAAGGAGGTTTAACGCTGTCGCCGTCGGCGAGGGAGGGAATCCACTACCGGCGCAGATGTTCACTTTCACCCAGCGGTGGCGCGGGAGGGCCTCCGACCCCTTCTTCTTCGCCGCCGTACATAGTGTGGGTCGAACGGCCTCCGGTCGCCCACCAAACCACACCCCAAGAACCTTAAGGTATAATTTACTTATTCCACATGCATTGCTCTAGTTGCATGTGGGCTTTTTCCGCTTCTGCACTCGAATCTAGGTGTTGGATCAAACAGGAAAGTAGTGGGGAAAGTTGTATACCATGAATCTAGGACGTGGTTCAAAGAGGAAAGGAATGGGGGAAAGTAGTGGGAAAAGTTGTATAGCATGAATTTAGGACGTGGTTCAAAAAGGAAAGGAAGGGGGAAAGTTGTATCGCATGAATCTAAGACGTGGTTCAAAGAGGACAGGAATGGGGGAAAGTAGTGGGGAAAGTTGTATAGCATAAATCTAGGACGTGGTTCACAGAGGAAAGGAAGTGGGGAAAGTACTAGTACAGACTGGCTATCTAGCACCTACGTTGGTCGAAAAGGGAAAACAATGACAAACGCAGTACGCACATCTGTAACGAACTGATCTCTTGTTTTGGGGGACACGGCTGTAGAGTTTGAGCAGGACTAGATTTGCTGCACTCACATAGGGAAAGGTGTCTAAAGATAACAAAACTGGGACCAACAAAAATATGCTCCTTGGTTGTTTGTTCTTTGTTGCAACAGACTGTGCATCACCCCAGTACACCGGTAGATGCACACGGTGCTTGTGCGTCCACTGTCCCGTGCAACTCTTTAGCTGTTGTTAATCTAAGGCCCTGTTTGGTTAAAAACTCCCTAGTCCCTACTTGCTTGGTTCTAGGGACTAAACATGGACTAGAGGTTATTAAATGACATGCTAAAAAACCATGTTACCCCTAGTAGTGAACTAATAGAGACAAGGTGCGACGCGTGGCAGGGGCAACTGTTGGAAAAAGTCCCAAAAAGACTCCCTCGAGGTCTTCTTTCTTTAGTCCCAAATGCCCACTTTTAGTCCCTAAAAGTCCCTCCTGTTTGGTTTAGATGGGACTGACAAGGAGTTTATTTAGTCCCTCCACCAAAATGTCCCTGTAAACAAACACCCTCTAATAATGCCGCCGGAAAATTGATGCAATGCCACAGTTAAAAGCAAATTACATGTTTAACAAATTTTATTGTTAATATAATTTCTCTATTAATATTAATCAATACCACCGTTTGAGAAATGCTACTGTCTTGCTTTCTTTCCCATTTAGATAAGGTAGATGCTTCTTTTTGTTGGCTTCTGTGTCATCCACCATTATTGAGCACTAGTTGTTTCCTTTGCACCTCTGTGTAAACAGGGTTATCTACTTCACCTCGTTGCCATTGTGACCTTTTGTTGCACTGCACAAAACACTTTTGTTTTAAGAGTGTTTTGTGCAGTTCAACCAAAATGTCACACCGACAATGTTGCTTGATTGCTTGATGTTAGTGGAACTGCACAACAGGAGATCTTACTTCCTATCCGTGTTGGCAAATTTGGTTCAGAACTTCTTCTTGTGAGTTGTTTGAATTCCGCGTCATGAGAGGTCAGTACTAGCCTTCTTTCACATGATTCTGCAGTGTGCTTTCATATGTTGTGCAACTTGTACGGTAATGTTGCTTGATTTTAGTGAACTGCACAAATGGAGACAAGACTTCCAATCTGTATGTGCACCGTAATATCCCATTGAGGTAAGATAAGGGTATTTCACAACTGTTGGCCTGTATTTTGCCGCTTTCATCAGAAAATTAATGTCATTGTTTAGTGCTATACTTGTGCAACCTAATTGACCTGCCAAATTTTACATTGAAGGCCAAGCTTGTCTGTTATTGAACCAAGTGATGAAGGGGAAGAACAAGCGGAAGAAAAACAAAAATCAACTCCTGGTGCTATAATGAAGCACTGGAACTATGATGACACAAGTAATGATATAGTTTTGCATCTTAATTTATTGCTATGGCTGGAACAAGCAATTGTTTTGCCACTGATTTGATGCCACTCTTAGTGTAATACGTAATTATCTCTACTTGTGCAAACAGGGATCTTCTTTGAAGATACCATATATTTTAGTGGAACTGCACAAGAAGATGTTGGAAACATTAATCTAATCGAGGAGTATATAGTAAGCATGGCCACCACAGTAGATAGCAACAGATGGTTCCGAAGAAGTGCTTCATCTGTATGCTCTACACAATAAGCCTCCTCACAAAGGTTGGTACTCGCCCACTGATTTCATCCACATGACTGAGCTTTGTCATCTCTATTGGTGTTGTGCTACTGTTTAGATGCTGTCATCAAAAAGTGGTATTGTCCTTGAGAAGTGCTTCATCTGTGCAGTTTTAAATATTTCATTTCCTTTTTTTTGAGCAAACAGGGATGCTAGCATTTAGTTATCCTCTTGTATTTGCACAACAGGATCATCCTCCTCTGAAGAAGAATATGGAGTACGTGAAGTGACTAGTTCCGATTATGCCAGGATGAAGAAGCCATGTCTATCTTCTCATCAGAAGGAGCAGTTGAAGGATGGTTACATTACCCCCCACAAGACCAAACTAACTTCAGCTCAGAAGGACTGACAAATCTCCATTTTCTTGCTATGATGCGCGAGTACAATGTTGTTCTAGGATTCTTTCCGGTGAGTTCCATTTTTGTAAAAGTGTGCTCTACGTGGACCATGTAGGTGCCTGTTTAAACTGTCAATTCGTATTACAGTTTGCTTTATACTAATCACTTTTTTTGTATTTGTGCAAATAGGGGTGCTCAGCTTGATTTCAATGGGAACTGCACAAAATGTTCATGAATACATCGAATCATTCATTTCCACCACAAGAAAGGAGGTGCCGATAAGTTCAAGGCGTTGCAACATATAAGGGAGAAATCATACAAGCTACGAGCGAATTTGGTTGATTTTGGTGGAACTGCACAAAAAGAACAGCTTGTTTATTTAGCACGAGTTGCCATGTCAATGTCCGAATTGATGGCAAACCCTGCCCATTCCACAATCGTAGCCATTTTATATTTTGGAATGGGAAAACCTTGTCAAATTTTGCTCATTGATTTTAGCAAGAAGACATGCGTTTGATATTTTCGAATGGGACGCCCTTTGCTGTCAGCAGCGTCGATCCATTTTTTCTTTATTCTTTAGTTGTGAAGTAAATATTGGCTCTGACATCTGAATCACTGAGATGCATAATCATCGATTGTTTTGAATGTTCTCTATGACATGTGAATCGCTGTGATTGCAATGTACAGGAATGCTAAAAAGCTGCTCAAACTCTTGTACTCCTTCTGTTTCTTTTTACTTCGCACATTGTGCGGTAGCATACAACTGAAGTGCTCAAGTTATCTAGCAAATGACTATCTCATGAGCTTGCTCAACCACGGAGCGCTCTTCAATCAGCCTGTAATCATAGAATTGCTCCATGATGTACAGCTCAGTGCCAGCAACCGGAGGGTAGCAGCGGTGGCCTTCCTTGGACCTGAGCGGCGGTGACCTACCGTGTTCTACTCTTCCTTGTTTTCTATGTGGCGCGGCCTCGTTGGCAGCGGGGCGGGGCCTCAGCGGAGCCGGTGATGTCCTCTGCCTCGTTGCCAACGGGCGGCGCCTCGGCGGAGCGGGGGAAAATCCTCCCCCTCGTTGCCGGCAGGGTGGGGCCTCGGCGGAGCCGGCGGTGTCCTCTGCCTTGCTGTTGGCGCCGCGGGGCCTTAACGGAGCAGGGCCTCATCGGAGCCGGCATTGTCCTCTGCCTCGTCCTCGGTCTCGCCAAACAGCGCCTCGGCCGCTTCATCGCACTCTTTGTAGGCGGCCGCAGCCTCCACCACCTGCATGCGGTACTGCCAGCGCTCGAGGCGGCCCTCGCGGGCGGAGCGGTACGAGTCGAGCAGCGCCTCCTGCTCCGCCCGCTTCGCGGTGATCTGCTCCTCTGCCTGCAGGTGCTCCTGGAGGAGATGGTGGTTGTAGGCGGCGTCGGCCTGCGCCTCCCGGAACTGCTCCTCACACTTCTGCCTCACCGTGTCCATATATTGGGCACGGGCCTCGCCGATGGTCATGGTGCAATGCACCGGCGAGGATGGCGCGGAGGAGGGGGTTGGCGCCGGATCATCGACTACCATGTTCTCCATTGGGACGTCGTCGTCCTCCGGCTGCCTGCCGGCCAGCCAGTCGGCAGCAATGTCTGCCATCTCCTTGTGGTCTGTCGTCCGCCCGTCCCGAAGAGCGCTGGAGCGCGAGGAAGCCATGGTGGGCAGTAGTGGTGTAGACAGGAGAATAGGAACAGATGGGGATGACTACGGCTATGGCCGGCGTAGCAGTTTATATAGCAATGGTGGGTGCGGAGGGACGGACGTGTGGCGCCAGAGTAGCCGCCTCGGCAACCGCATATCATTAATGTGGGCGGCAGAAGGACAGACGGACGACACTTGTGTCGTTTGAAGGCGGAGCAATCGCATGCATCGGGAAGTGGGGCGGGCGGCGCTGATCGTTTCGGGCGGAAAGCGCGCCCGGGCGAGGGAGGCGGTCTGGGTGGGCCAGGACAGTCAGACTCGTGCTTGGTAGCGGGTCGGTCCAGCAGCCGGACATGCTGGCTCGCCAGCTACCTTGCCAAGCTGAGCGACGACAATCAGACGATGGACGTAGCTTCCGACCAGGAGCCGGCCCCACTGTCCAAGCCGGTTCATGCCGTGTTCACCAGAGAGAGGTTGCGGCCGCACTTCGACGCCCTAATGGCGGAAGAGCTACCAGCGTAGGAGGACCTGTGCTGCAACCGCCATCTCCTCAACGAGCACCAGTGAACAAGCGAACGACAATGCCGTCGCGGACATGTGGCCCTATGATCCTGGCTTCCCGAATGAGTAGCGGGCGCTGTATCAGACCGTCCGTAGGGCCCGCGAGGCCCTCTCCGTCGTCCTTCGAGTTGTTGCGCTCGCCGTGGCGCCGCCGTCTCGCGTCGTTGTCAACATGGTCAACGGACATGAGGATGAGGAGATGACTTTACTTGGAGAGGATGACAGCAAGTGCCTCCTTATTAGTATATAAAACTATAATTTTTTTGCTTCCTCCTGGTTTCCTGACATCATGGTCCCACACCATTGTGAACCTATGTAGTCAATAAATGAGAGGATTGCACAAGAAACGGCCGACAGCTGGGACCAAGCAGCTCGAGCAGTATTTGTGTTTTTGAAGTGTGAGCACTACAGAGTTTTTCTTGAGCGATGTTTAGCCCAGATATTAATTTTTCTCGTCTGAACAACAACAAAAACATCGCTGCAGCTATTAACTGGGCGGGCTATGGCCCGTCTAGCCCAGGCCAGATATCCAGCCTAGATATTAATTTTTTTCAAGCTGAAAATGGCTAGCCCAGCTATAATTTTTTTTAGGAATACCCAGGCAAGGTCAAGTTGTTATTCTCCGCCCCGCTGGGCTGCAAATCTTTCCTAGGAGAGATGCATTAGGCTTAACAAGAAAATGGGCTTTAAGAAATAATAAATGGGATGTAATTATAAAAACTGGGCAGTAACTATAAAAAATGCACCAAACACGTAATTACTTTATAAAATGTTATTTTTGGATATTGAAAATTTTAATTTCATTAATTGTTGTGTGCGCAATGTTTCATTGGATTTTTAAGTAATATAAATTTATATTGAAATTGTATTTAATATGACTAGAAATTTCGGGATAAAAATATTTCGGATCCCATCAAAATGTGGGAAATTTTATCAAATTATGTTTTGAACGGTTGATTGAAATGGGTTGTACTTTTAACAAACTGTAAATGGGCTGTAGGAAATTCCATTAGAATTCAAAAATGGGCTATACATTCTTACAAATCGCAAATGGGCTATAAGTTCTCTCCCACACACTTGTGGGCCTACTAAGTTGACGCGTCCCCTAAAAAAAGAAGTTGACGCATATGCAAGGTTTTGTCAACTTATTATAGTCAACACACGGTTCTAGCAGCAGTGGCCGTTGGATGTCCATCCAACGGATGCCGTGCTTCTTCTTCAATCCCGGATATTCTAGCTTCACCCGCCCAAAAAATGATTCCTCCCCCTGACATCTGGGGCGCACCACTTCGGAAGCTGACCCGTGGGCCTACTAAGTTGACGCGTACCAAGGGCTTTGTCAACTTAGTCAATATGAACGATTCTAGTTGCAGTGACCGTACGATGTCCATCCAACGGCTGTAGTGCTTCTTCAACCTCTGGTCTTCTTGCTCCAGCCGCCCAGAGGAGCGCCAGTCATGCCGCGTGCTCCTGCCTCCCGTGGCCGGCTGTGATGCCTCGGAGGCCTCACCGCCCCCTACTACTCCCACCGCTGGCCAGGCCATCCCTCTACTCACCCACACCCCCCTGTTATTCCGCGGCGATGGCAGCCTCACACCGCAGCCGAACAGGTGAACCTCGTACTCCTCTCCGCGCGGACTTCCACTGCCGCGTCTTCCCCGGCTCCGCGTCGTCCCCTTCCTAGGCCTCGCCGTCGTCCACCGCCCTGGTGCTCTCGGCGCGGCGTGGTCAACATGGTCAAGGAACGGCTTCCATTGGACGTGGACTGTACGTGGAGAGGCTGACAGCTGGGTCCACGACGGCAGCAAGGAAGTGGGCGACGGGCGTGGCGATGGAGGCGCGTGCGTGCGGAGGCCGGCGAGATGCAGAAGCGCGGGGCCGAAGCAAGCTTCTGAATTGCTGGAGATTCAGCAGTGCCCGATTCACACCCGAACAATGTACAGGTAGTGTACGAGGGAATATGTAGCTTGTGTATGGCTATGGTTTGACCATTCTTTGACTTGCATCTAGCTAGCTTGCAAGCAAATGCAAGTGAGCGGGACGAGCGTGAGCAGGCTCAGCGGTGTCGAGGCCAACGACGCAGACGCGCCGTCCCGTGTGGCCATCCCGGGGCATGTCGATGTCGAGCCCTCGAGCGCGGCCAGAGAGGCGACAGCGACGCCGCGACGGAGGTGACGGGGATGGCGAGGCCGTCAACTAAGGTGCGCCATCTCGCGCGGCCGCCCCGGGGGCGAGTTGATGTCGAGCCCTCGTGCGCGGCCAGAGAGACGGCGGCGACGTTGCGGCGGAGCTGATGAAGATGGCGAAAAAAGGGTCCCGTCCGGACTGCGAAACCAGCAGCAGCAGGTAGCATAGTACCGCCAAATGTCGGGAGTTGGGTGCGACATATGCCAAGGGATGGCTTATCATGTGAGGGCAAGACTGCTGCTGGAATATCCAGGGACGGGTATGCGAGTAGCGCACGCTAGTTTACCCAGGTTCGGGGCTCTCCGGAGAGATAATACCCCTACCCCTGCATGTCTAAGTATATCTGGTGTATCTGGTACAGAGTGCTCCTGGAGCTGTATCTGAGGTCAGTGCCATGGGCATCTGGCCTCGTATCTGTGTAAATATGTGTGCACAAGAGTGTGTGGCGTGGTGCACTTGGCACTAGTGGCCGTGGGTGGAGCTTGTGGCCGTATGGGTGTGTGCACATACGTGAGCATGTATGCATGTGTGTGTGAGTCCATCCCCCATGGATGGATGGATGTGTGCCTTTATATAGGCATGGGGGGTAGTGGCTTTGGTTGTAAGCTACCATGGGTAGCTTACAAGCCAAGCTATGTAGGCATGGTGGATGTCATGCTTGTCCCCTGGGCACATTATAGAATAGTGCCAAGGGGACAGCTACACTGTAGATGATGGCGTCGCGGTACAGCCGTCTCGTCCACGGTATGGCCGTCACGTCGGTGTCTTGTCGGGTCGGGCTGCAGTGGGCAGCCGGCTGGTTGGCGCAGTCGGCAGCCGGCTGTGTTGAGCAGTCTGACGAGGAGCCGGCAGGAGCGGCCGGGAAGTCGGACTGAGGGGCTTTGCTAGCCCCGATGTCTTGAAATATCGTCTTGCCGTCTTCAGGGTATCCGTAGCCAATAACTCCGACAATAGCCCCCGAGCCTCCGGGCAGCTTGGCAAAGTTGGGCGGAGGTTCCTTGGCAGGTGTTAATGTAGTCTCCGAGCCTCCGAGCGAGGAGGGGGGTTGCCCATGGAAATGATCATAAAAAAGACAAAGTTAGTCCACACAGATATATCAAATGTTTGCTTTAAGCATTGCAAGTTTTATGCAGAGGGTGCCGACTCGGTTTCGTCCGAGCCCCCTTAATCTTTTTCGTGTTCTCTTCGCTTTTTGGCTTGTGCTCTTGCTTGCCGGACAGCCGCTGTGTGGTCTGTGGCTGAGAGTGGGCCGCGAAACAGAGTGTACAGTACTCAGAGTCTGGGAGGAGATTCAACCGAGTTGATACTTGTAAAGGAAACGGTCGGGTCGCCCGAAGCGTTTCTCTTCCCGGACGTTTTTCACGTGGGTGGCCTCCAGCGTTCACTCTTGCTAGCCGGACAGCCGCTCTGCGGTCTGTGACTAAGAGTGGGCCTTTGGTACCGTGCATGCTACTAAGCCGTCTGCGGGAACTAACGTCTCTGGCCAAGCGGCCAGCCCCCAGGCCAACTCTGGCTGGCGCCGGGGCGAACAGTGATGCAACTGTAATAAAATGCAGAGATGGACCCCCAAGCATCGCTCGAGGTTATCCGTGCTTTTGCGGTGCAAAAATATGCGGGTGAGCAGCTCACATTGATTTTCGTGTAGTCGCGGCGGAGGCCGTCGAAGACAGCCGGCGCGGCTCGGCGCTCGTGGAGCGCGTCGGCGCACCCGCTGGGTATAGCCCTCGAGCCTCTAGGCTCTCGAGGAGGGTCCAGCCGGTCGGGCTTGACCGGCCAGGCGGCAAGCAGAACACGGCCGAGCCGGCTTGGCACAGCCGGCCAGGCGGTGAGGCGTCTGGCAGCGCCCTTTTCTTCTTTTTCCTCTTCTGCCGGCTGCTTGGAGCCGGACAAAACTCTTCTCTTGTCTGCAATCTTCCGTGGAGGCGCGCCAGCGCACCCACTGGGTGTAGCCCACGAGATTCGGGCCGACTACTGAGCAGTCGGGCCGGATCTTCCGGCAGCTACTTTGTCTTCTTCTTCGTGGGGGCGCGTCAGCGCACCTGCTGGGTGTAGCCCCCGAGATTCGGGCCGACTGCTCAGCAGTTGGGCCGGATCTCCCGGCAACTACTTTGTCTTTTTCTTCGCGGGGGCACGTCAGCGCACCCGATGGGTGTAGCCCCCGAGATTCGGGCCGACTGCTGAGCAGTCGGGCCAGATCTCCCGGCAACAATTTGTCTTCTTCTTCACGGGGCCGCGTCAGCGTGCCCGCTAGGTGTAGCCCCCGAGATTTGGGCCGACTGCTAAGCAGTCGGGCCGGATCTCCCGGCAACAATTTGTCTTCTTCTTCGCGGGGGCGCGTCAGCGCGCCCGCTGGGTGTAGCCCCCGAGATTCGAGCCGACTCCTGAGCAATCAGGCCGGATGTCCCGGCGACTACTTTGTCTTCTTCTTCGCGAGGGCGCGTCAGCGCGCCCGCTGGGGGTAGCCCACGAGATTCGGGCCGACTGCTGAGCAGTCAGGCCGGATCTCCCGGCGACTACTCTGTCTTCTTCTTCACGGGGGCGCGTCAGCGCACACGCTGGATGTAGGGTGCTCCGCCAGTGCAGTTGGCAGCCGGCCAGGGCGTGTGTGCGGCCGTCTGGCCAGACGAGTCGGCAACCGGCTAGACATGCACGTACATATTGCAGCCGGCATGCATGTACGTAGTGCACCCATCGGACATGCACGTACTACATGCATGCACATACTGCACGCATGCACTTCCTTTCTCTTCTTTTTCTTCTTTGCAGCAGTCTGCTCCGACTTTTCTCCAGCCGACCACTGCTTATTATTTTTTTCTCTCTGCCATTTGCTGGCAGTCGGATGCCCTTCTTCTCTTCTCTTTCTGTCCGGCTCCACGCGGGGAGTCGGACCCTTCTTTTTTTCTTTTGCTTCTTGGGCAGCTGGCTTGACTTTTCTTTGGGCAGCCGACCCACCTCTTTTTCTTTCTTCTAGCACCCGGCATCTCTTTTCTTCCAGCCGGATGCGGCGTTCTCTATTTTCAGCAGACCGTAGCAGCGGGGTCTTTCTTTTACTTTCTATTTCCTCTTTCCAGAGCAGAGGGGAAGCGGCAGCAGCCGGCAGGCGCAGGGCAGCCGGCCCGGGCGTGGAGCCGGCACACACGAACGTTGCGAGCCGGACGACCGGGCGGCGCGGGGCGGACAGGCGGCGGGCCGGCCATGCGCAAGAGCCGGCCAGCGCGGGGCGGCGACCCAGCAGGCGCGCGGGGGCCTGGAGCCAGCGAGGCGGAGGCTGGGAGGCCGGAGCCGGCCGCGGTGCGGGCAGAGCTGGGAGGGGCCGGGTGCTGGAGAGGGCCGGAGCCGTGCACGCGAGGTGGAGTGGTGTGTGAAGCGGGGAGCCGGCGAGGGGGCAGAGCACCCAGGTTCGTGGAGGAGGCGGGGCCGGCGCAGCTGGCCGTCCGGCGCGAAGCGCAGGGACGGGTGGAGTCGGACCCAGCAGCGGCGGCGAGCTGGACGCGGGGGAGGCGCGGGCGGCGGACTGCCCGGGGCCGCGCGACGTGGGCGGAAGGAGCCGAGCGCGGGGCAAGAGGAGCCGGAGCGACGTTGGTGGACGAAGCCGGCGGCGGCCGGCCCATCCACTAGGTATCCTCGCTGGAAAGGGACGCGGAGAGGCCGGAGGCAGGGCCAGGCGGCGCCGTCAACGGGAGGCCGCAGGCGCGCAGCTTCGTGGCCGTGGAGGTGTTGCGGAGGCGTGGCCGAGTGGGGCCTGAGCGGCGCCGGCCTCAGCGGCCGCTGCCGGAAGCTGTGACTCGAGGGAGGGGAAGCGGGGCTCGTGAGGCGCTCGGGGTGGAGCAGCGTGAGGGCCGGCAGCTGCGCGGAGCAGGAGGTGCTCGGCGGGAACGCAGTGTCGGGGGGGCGACGGGCGTGGCGATGGAGGCGCGTGCGTGCGGAGGCCGGTGAGATGCAGAGGCGTGCAGCCGGAGCAAGCTTCTGAATTGCTGGAGATTGGGCAGTGCCCGATTCGCACCCGAACAATGTACAGGCAGTGTACGAGGGAATATGTAGCTTGTGTATGGCTATGGTTTGACCATTCTTTAACTTGCATCTATCTAGCTTGCAAGCAAATACAAGTGAGCGAGACGAGCGTGAGAAGGGTCAGCGGTGTCGAGGCCGACGACGCGGACGCGCCGTGCCGTGTGGCCGTCCCGGGGCGAGTCGATGTCGAGCCCTCGAGCGCGGCGACAGCGATGCCGCGACGGAGGTGACGGGGATGGCGAGGCCGTCAACGAAGGTGCGCCATCTCGCGCGGCCGCCCCGGGGCCGATTTGATGTCGAGCCCTCGTGCGCGGCCAGAGAGACGGGGGTGACGTCGCGGCGGAGCTGATGAAGATGGCGAAAAAAGGGTCCCGCCCGGACTGCGAAACCAGCAGCAGCAGGTAGCATAGTACCGCCAAATGTTGGGGGTTGGGTGCGACATATGCCAAGGGATGGCTTATCATGTGAGGGCAAGACTGCTGCTGGAATATCCAGGGACGGGTATGCGAGTAGCGCACGCTAGTTTACCCAGGTTCGGGGCTCTCCGGAGAGATAATACCCCTACCCCTGCATGTCTAAGTATATCTGGTGTATCTGGTACAGAGATCTCCTGGAGTTGTATCTGAGGTCAGTGCCATGGGCATCTGGCCTCGTATCTGTGTAAATATGTGTGCACAAGAGTGTGTGGCGTCGTGCACTTGGCACTAGCGGCCGTGGGTGGAGCTTGTGGCCGTATGGGTGTGTGTCCATACGTGAGCATGTATGCATGTGTGTGTGAGTCCATCCCCCATGGATGGATGGATGTGTGCCTTTATATATGCATGGGGTAGTGGCTTTGGTTGTAAGCTACCATGGGTAGCTTACAAGCCAAGCTATGTAGGCATGGTGCATGTCATGCTTGTCCCCTGGGCACTTTATAGAATAGTGCTAAGGGGACAGGTACACTGTAGATGATGGCGTCGTGGTACAGCCGTCTCGTCCGCGGTATGGCTGTCACGTCGGTGTCTTGTCGGTGTCGGGTCGGGCTGCAGTCGGCAGCCGGCTGGTTGGCGTAGTGGGCAGCCGGCTGTGTTGAGCAGTCGGACGGCGAGCCGGCAGGAGCAGCCGGGCAATCGGACTGAGGGGCTTTGCTAGCCCCGAGTCTTGAAATATCGTCTTGCCGTCTTCGGGGTATCCGTTGACAATAACTCCGACACCATCCAACGGCCGTACTGCTTCTTCAACCTCTGGTCTTATTGCTCCAGCCGCCCAAAGCAGCGCCGGTCGTGCCGCATGCTCCTGCCTCCCGTGGCCGGCTGTGCCGCCGCGGAGGCCTCACTGCCCCCTACTATTCCCACCGCTGGCCAGGCCATCCCTCTACTCACCCACACCCCGTGTTATTCTACGGCGACGACAACCTCACACCACAGCGAACCAGTGAACCCTCGTACTCCTCTACGCGTGGGCATCCACTGCCGCGTCTTTCCCGGCTCCGCGTCGTCCCCTTCCTAGGCCTTGTCGTCGTCCACCGCCCTGGTGCTCTCGGCGCGGCGTGGTCAACGTGGTCAAGGAACGGCTTCCATCGGACATGGACTATACGTGGAGAGGCTGACAGCTGGGTCCACGGCCGCAGCAAGGAAGTGCCTCCTTATTACGTGCAAAATAATTATTCCTCCACCTGACAGCGGGGACCCACCGGACGGTCCATCGTATTTCACGAAAAAAACGTTTCCCCCTGACTGCTGGGACCCACCAGCTACATCTTTGCACGCAAGGAAGTGCGTCCGGGCAAAAAAAACGATTCGCCCCCCTCACTGTTGGGACCCACCAGCTACATCTTCGTAGGCAAGGAAGTGCCAGACAGTCGGGACCCACCTGGTCGAAGCGTACGTAGCGTTGTCATTCTGGTCGCGAACATGTACGTACATACTGGTCCATGTAGAGGTGCGCATGTGTCGTAGTAGAGGCGCGCACGTAGCATGTACATGTACGTACAACGGCCAGTGTGCAAGAAAGAAAATACGACCACATACGTACATACGGGCAGGGTCTCGAACGCCTACTCGCGCATACGTACGGCCAGGGGTTGTGTACATGGTTGGGTCGGAACGGAGAAACAACGTCGCCGTCGTGTTCATGAGGAGGCAACGGAATGCGTCATGTTCATCGGGAGGCAACGGAACGCGTGGGAGCCAACCAGCTTGGACGGAACAGCCGATGGAAACAAGGTCTGGCGTACCGCAGAAAGGAGGAAACGGCCTTGTGTTCGACCGGCCACGTTCGAAATAGGATCCTGTTCATCGGGAGGGGTCTGGCGTACCGCAAAACAGAGGAAACAGACCTCCTATGGTCGAAACGGTGGTTCTATTGATCGGGAGGGGTATGGCGTACCACAAAACGGAGGAAACGGACTTGTGTTGTAGCACTAAGGTTGAAACGGGGGTCCTGTTCATCGGGAGGGGTGTGGCATACCGCAAAACGGGACTCCACGGGATACTGTTCATCTCCACCGTCGACCCCCTCCAGCCTCCACGGGCTACTGTTCATCCACCGTCGACCTCCTCCAACCTCCACCTGCGACTGTTTATCCACGGGCTCCTGTTCATCCAGCCTCCACCGCGCGCTACTCCACCGGCTACTGTTCAACCAGCCCTCTCCACGGGCTCCTGTTCAACCACCCTCCACGGGCTACTGTTCATCCTGCCCTCCACCGTCTACTGTTCATCCTGCCCTCCACGGGGTGGTCCTGTTCATCCTGCCCTCCATGGGGTCCTGTTCATCCAGCCCCAACCTGCTCGAACGATCGGGGTCCTGTTCATCCACCCCCACTGGGAACTGTTCATCCAAACCCCCCGGCAACGCTCATTGTTCATGCAGAGCCAACGCCACGGGTGTTGGGGAACGTAGTAATTTCAAAAAAATTCTACGCACACGCAAGATCACGGTGATGCATAGCAACGAGAGGGGAGAGTGTTGTCCACGTACCCTTGTAGACCGACAGCGGAAGCGTTATCACAACGCGGTTGATGTAGTCGTACGTCTTCACGATCCGACCGATCAAGTACCGAATGTACGGCACCTCCGAGTTCTACACACGTTCAGCTCGATGACGTCCCTCGAACTCCGATCCAGCCGAGTGTTGAGGCAGAGTTTCGTCAGCACGACGGCGTGGTGACGATGATGATGTTCCACCGACGCAGGGCTTCGCCTAAGCTCCGCAACGGTATTATCAAGGTGTAATATGGTGGAGGGAGGCACCGCACACGGCTAAAATATCGTATATCAAGTGTGTCCATGGGGTGCCCCCCTGCCCCCGTATATAAAGGAGCAAGGGGGAGGCCGCCGGCCTAGGGAGGAGAGGCGCGCCAGAAGGGGGAGTCCTACTCCCACCGGGAGTAGGACTCCTCCTTTCCTTGTTGGAATAGGAGAAGGGAAGGGAGAAGGAGAAAGAAGGAAGGGGGCGCCCCCCTTCCCTAGTCCAATTCGGACCAGATCATGGGGAGGGGCGCGGCCACCTTTTGAGGCCTTTCTCTCCTTTCCCGTATGGCCCATTAAGGCCCAATACGAATTCCCGTAACTCTCCGGTACTCCGAAAAATACCCGAATCACTCGGAACCTTTCCGAAGTCCGAATATAGTCGTCCAATATATCGATTTTTACGTCTCGGCCATTTCGAGACTCCTCGTCATGTCCCCGATCTCATCCGGGACTCCGAACTCCTTCGGTACATCAAAACTCAATAAAACTGTCATCGTAACGTTAAGCGTGCGGACCCTACGGGTTCGAGAACTATGTAGACATGACCGAGACACCTCTCCGGTCAATAACCAATAGCGGGACCTGGATGCCCATATTGGCTCCCACATATTCTACGAAGATCTTTATCGGTCAGACCGCATAACAACATACGTTGTTCCCTTTGTCATCGGTATGTTACTTGCCCGAGATTCGATCGTCGGTATCTCGATACCTAGTTCAATCTCGTTACCGGCAAGTCTCTTTACTCGTTCCGTAATACATCATCCCGCAACTAACTCATTAGTCACAATGCTTGCAAGGCTTATAGTGATGTGCATTACCGAGTGGGCCCAGAGATACCTCTCCGACAATCGGAGTGACAAATCCTAATCTCGAAATACGCCAACCCAACAAGTACCTTTGGAGACACCTGTAGAGCACCTTTATAATCACCCATTTACGTTGTGACGTTTGGTAGCACACAAAGTGTTCCTCCGGTAAACGGGAGTTGCATAATCTCATAGTCATAGGAACATGTATAAGTCATGAAGAAAGCAATAGCAACATACTAAACGATCGGGTGCTAAGCTAACGGAATGGGTCAAGTCAATCACGTCATTCTCCTAATGAGGTGATCCCGTTAATCAAATGACAACTCATGTCTATGGCTAGGAAACATAACCATCTTTGATTAACGAGCTAGTCAAGTAGAGGCATACTAGTGACACTCTGTTTGTCTATGTATTCACACATGTATTATGTTTCCGGTTAATACAATTCTAGCATGAATAATAAACATTTATCATGATATAAGGAAATATATAATACTTTATTATTGCCTCTAGGGCATATTTCCTTCAGTCTCCCACTTGCACTAGAGTCAATAATCTAGTTCACATCGCCATGTGATTTAACATCAATAATTCACATCACCATGTGATTAACACCCATAGTTCACATCTCTATGTGACCAACACTCAAAGGGTTTACTAGAGTCAATAATCTAGTTCACATCGCTATGTGATTAACACCCAAAGAGTACTAAGGTGTGATCATGTTTTGATTGTGAGATAATTTTAGTCAACGGGTCTGTCACATTCAGATCCGTAAGTATTTTGCAAATTTCTATGTCTACAATGCTCTGCACGGAGCTACTCTAGCTAATTGCTCCCACTTTCAATATGTATCTAGACCGAGACTTAGAGTCATCTAGATTTAGTGTCAAAACTTGCATCGACGTAACCCTTTACGACGAACCTTTTGTCACTTCCATAATCGAGAAACATATCCTTATTCCACTAAGGATAATTTTGACCGCTGTCCAGTGATCTACTCCTAGATCACTATTGTACTCCCTTGCCAAAATCAGTGTAGGGTATACAATAGATCTGGTACACAGCATGGCATACTTTATAGAACCTATGGCCAAGGCATAGGGAATGACTTTCATTCTCTTTCTATCTTTTGCCGTGGTCGGGCTTTGAGTCTTACTCAATTTCACACCTTGTAACACAGGCAAGAACTCTTTCTTTGACTGTTCTATTTTGAACTACTTCAAAATCTTGTTAAGGTATGTACTCATTGAAAAACTTATCAAGCGTCTTCATCTATCTCTATAGATCTTGATGCTCAATATGTAAGCAGCTTCACCGAGGTCTATCTTTGAAAAACTCCTTTCAAACACTCCTTTATGCTTTGCAGAATAATTCTACATTATTTCTGATTAACAATATGTCATTCACATATACTTATCAGAAATGCTGTAGTGCTCCCACTCACTTTCTTGTAAATACAGGCTTCACCGCAAGTCTGTATAAAACTATATCCTTTGATCAACTTATCAAAGCGTATATTCCAACTCCAAGATGCTTGCACCACTCCATAGATGGATCGCTGGAGCTTGCATATTTTGTTAGAACTTTTAGGATTGACAAAACCTCCTGGTTGCATCATATACAACTCTTCTTTAATAAATCCATTAAGGAATGTAGTTTTGTTTATCCATTTGCCAGATTTCATAAAATGCGGCAATTGCTAATATGATTCAGACAGACTTTAAGCATAGATACGAGTGAGAAACTCTCTCATCGTAGTCAACACCTTGAACTTGTCGAAAACCTTTTGCGACAATTCTAGCTTTGTAGATAGTGACACTACTATCAGCGTCCGTCTTTCTCTTGAAGATCCATTTAATCTCAGTTGCTTGCCGATCATCGGGCAAGTCAACCAAAGTCCACACTTTGTTCTCATACATGGATCTCATCTCAGATTTCATGGCCTCAAGCCATTTTGCGGAATCTGGGCTCACCATCGCTTCTTCATAGTTCGTAGGTTCGTCATGGTCTAGTAACATAACCTCCAGAACAGGATTACCATACCACTCTAGTGCGGATCTTACTCTGGTTTACCTATGAGGTTTGGTAGTAACTTGATTTGAAGTTACATGATCATCATCATTAACTTCCTCACTAATTGGTGTAGAAGTCACAGGAACAGATTTCTGTGATGAACTACTTTCCAATAAGGGAGCAGGTACAGTTACCTCATCAAGTTCTACTTTCCACCCACTCACTTCTTTCGAGAGAAACTCCTTCTCTAGAAAGGATCCATTCTAGCAACGAATGTCTTGCCTTCGGATCTGTGATAGAAGGTGTACCCAACATGTCTCCTTTGGGTATCCTATGAAGACACATTTCTCCGATTTGGGTTTGAGCTTATCAGGATGAAACTTTTTCACATAAGCATCGCAACCCCAAACTTTAAGAAACGACAACTTTGGTTTCTTGCCAAACCACAGTTCATAAGGCGTCGTCTCAACGGATTTTGATGGTGCCCTATTTAACGTGAATGTAGCTGTCTCTAATGCATAACCCCAAAACGATAGTGGTAAATTGGTAAGAGACATCATAGATTGCACTATATCCAATAAAGTACGGTTATGACGTTCGGACACACCATTATGCTGTGGTGTTCCAGGTGGCGTGAGTAGTGAAACTATTTCACATTGTTTTAACTGAAGGCCAAACTCGTAACTCAAATACTCTTCTCTACGATCAGATCGTAGAAACTTTATTTTTCTTGTTACGATGATTTTCCACTTCACTCTGAAATTATATGAACTTTTCAAATGTTTCAGACTTATGTTTCATTAAGTAGATATACCCATATCTGCTCAAATCATCTGTGAAGGTGAGAAAATAACGATATCCGCCACGAGCCTCAATATTCATTGGACCACATACATCTGTATGTATGACTTCCAACAAATCTGTTGCTCTCTCCATAGTTCCGGAGAACGGCGTTTTAGTCATCTTGCCCATGAGGCACGGTTCGCAAGCATCAAGTGATTCATAATCAAGTGATTCCAAAATCCCATCAGTATGGAGTTTCTTCATGCGCTTTACACCAATATGACCTAAACGGCAGTGCCACAAATAAGTTGCACTATCATTATTAACTTTGCATCTTTTGGCTTCAATATTATGATTATGTGTATCACTACGATCGAGATCCAACAAACCATTTTCGTTGGTGTGTATGACCATAGAAGGTTTTTATTCATGTAAACAGAACAACAATTGTTCTCTAACTTAAATGAATAACCGTATTGCAAAAAACATGATCAAATCATATTCATGCTCAACGCAAACACCAAATAACACTTATTTAGTTTCAACACTAATCCCGAAAGTACAGGGAGTGTGCGATGATGATCATATCAATCTTGGAACTACTTCCAACACACATCGTCACCTCGCCTTTTACTAGTCTCTGTTTATTCTGCAACTCCCGTTTCGAGTTACTACTCTTAGCAACTGAACTAGTATCAAATACCGAAGGGTTGCTATAAACACTAGTAAAGTACACATCAATAACATGTATATCCAATATACCTTTGTTCACTTTGCCATCCTTCTTATCCACCAAATAGTTGGGGTAGTTCCGCTTCCAGTGACCAGTCCCTTTGCAGTAGAAGCACTTAGTCTCAGGCTTAGGACCAGACTTAGGCTTCTTCACTTGAGCAGCAACTTGCTTGCCGTTCTTCTTGAAGTTCCCCTTCCATCCCTTTGCCCTTTTCTTGAAACTAGTGGCCTTGTTAACCATCAACACTTGATGTTTTTCTTGATTTCTACCTTCATCGATTTCAGCATCACGAAGAGCTCGGGAATTACTTTCGTCATCCCTTGCATACTATAGTTCATCACGAAGTTCTACTAACTTGGTGATGGTGACTAGAGAATTCTGTCAATCACTATTTTATCTGGAAGATTAACTCCCACTTGATTCAAGCGATTGTAGTACCCAGACAATCTGAGCACATGCTCACTAGTTGAGCGATTCTCCTCCATCTTTTAGCTATAGAACTTGTTGGAGACTTCATATCTCTCAACTCGGGTATTTGCTTGAAATATTAACTTCAACTCCTGGAACATCTCATATGGTCCATGACGTTCAAAACGTCTTTGAAGTCCCGATTCTAAGCCGTTAAGCATGGTGCACTAAACTATCAAGTAGTCATCATATTGAGCTAGCCAAACGTTCATAACGTCTGCATCTGCTCCTGCAATAGGTCTGTCACCTAGCGGTGCATCAAGGACATAATTTTTCTGTGCAGCAATGAGGATAATCCTCAGATCACGGATCCAATCCGCATCTTTGCTACTAACATCTTTCAACATAATTTTTCTCTAGGAACATATCAAAAATAAACACAGGGAAGCAACAACGCGAGCTATTGATCTATAACATAATTTGCAAAATACTATCAGGACTAAGTTCATGATAAATTTAAGTTCAATTAATCATATTACTTAAGAACTCCCACTTAGATAGACATCCCTCTAATCATCTAAGTGATTACGTGATCCAAATCAACTAAACCATGTCCGATCATCACGTGAGATGGAGTAGTTTCAATGGTGAACATCACTATGTTGATCATATCTACTATATGATTCACGCTCGACCTTTCGGTCTCCGTGTTCCGAGGCCATATCTGCATATGCTAGGCTCGTCAAGTTTAACCTGAGTATTCGCGTGTGCAACTGTTTTGCACCCGTTGTATTTGAACGTAGAGCCTATCACACCCGATCATCACGTGGTGTCTCAGCACGAAGAACTTTCGCAACGGTGCATACTCAGGGAGAACACTTTTATCTTGAAATTTTAGTGAGAGATCATCTTATAATGCTACCGTCAATCAAAGCAAGATAAGATGCATAAAGGATTAACATCACATGCAATCAATATAAGTGATATGATATGGCCATCATCATCTTGTGCTTGTGATCTCCATCTTCGAAGCACCGTGCTCGTGATCTCCATCTCCGAAGCACCGTCATGATCACCATCGTCACCGGCGCGACACCTTGATCTCCATCGTAGTATCGTTGTCGTCTCGCCAACTTATTGCTTTTACGACTATCGCTACCGCTTAGTGATAAAGTAAAACTATTACATGGCGATTGCATTTCATACAATAAAGCGACAACCATATGGCTCCAGCCAGTTGCCGATAACTCGGTTACAAAACATGATCATCTCATACAACAAATTATATCACATCATGTCTTGACCATATCACATCACAACATGCCCTGCAAAAACAAGTTAGACGTCCTCTACTTTGTTGTTGCATGTTTTACGTGGCTGCTACGGGCTTAGCAAGAACCGTTCTTACCTACGCATCAAAACCACAACGATAGTTTGTCAAGTTGGTGCTGTTTTAACCTTCGCAAGGACCGGGCGTAGCCACACTCGGTTCAACTAAAGTGAGAGAGACAGACACCCGCCTGGTCACCTTTAAGCAACGAGTGCTCGCAACGGTGAAACCAGTCTCGCGTAAGCGTACGCGTAATGTCGGTCCGGGCCGCTTCATCTCACAATACCGCTGAACCAAAGTATGACATGCTGGTAAGCAGTATGACTTATATCGCCCACAACTCACTTGTGTTCTACTCGTGCATAGCATCAACGCATAAAACCTGGCTCGGATGCCACTGTTGGGGAACGTAGTAATTTCAAAAAATTTCCTACGCACACACAAGATCATGGTGATGCATAGCAACGAGAGGGGAGAGTGTTGTCCACGTACCCTCGTAGACCGACAGCGGAAGCGTTATCACAACGCAGTTGATGTAGTCGTACGTCATCACGATCCGACCGATCAAGTACCGAACGTACGGCACCTCCGAGTTCTACACACGTTCAGCTCGATGACGTCCCTCAAACTCCGATCCAGCCGAGCGTTGAGGGAGAGTTTCGTCAGCACGACGGCGTGGTGGCGATGATGATGTTCCACCGACGCAGGGCTTCGCCTAAGCTCCGCAACGGTATTATCGAGGTGTAATATGGTGGAGGGGGGCACCGCACACAGCTAAAATATCGTATATCAAGTGTGTCCATGGGGTGCCCCCCTGCCCCCGTATATAAAGGAGCAAGGGGGAGGCCGCCGGCCTAGGGAGGACAGGCGCGCCAGAAGCACTACACCATGACCAAAGTTTAGGGGCAATTAACTGCCGGGAATGATCCAGTATTGGAGGCAATTAACTGCCGGGAATGCTCTATTTGCCGGGCAAGACTATGTCAGTCAAGTTAACTGCCGGGAACGGTAGTTATAGACAGGCAGAATAACTGCCGGCCTCTTCGAGGTCAGCCCAATTGCCGCGAACTCTAGTTGAGGGCAAATGGACTGCTGGTAACCAAGTTGGTGGGGACGGCCCAAGAAAACGCGCGCAGTCGCGGGAGAGCGAAAAATTAGAAGGCACTGGAAGCCCACACGGCCTTATCTTTTCCCTTATCCACATATCTCCTCCGCCACTCTCCCTCCCTCCTCGTAAGCCGCCGCACTGCATCTCGCCTTCCAGGCCGGCAACCCTAGCGCAGCCGCCGACTCGCCCGCGTCAAGCGTCCTTGCTGCCCGCCCAGCCTATCGCCGCCGGTGGCTCACCCGCATCCTTGCCACCCCGCTTCCACCCCCTTCATCACCCTGCCGTCGCCCTCCCCATGCACGCCTCTACCCAGCGCCGCCGCCCCCAAATCTTGTACTCGTAGAGCCGGACGCCACCAAATCTCGTACTCGCGCTACCCCACCCACACCTCCGAGACACGCCGCCGCCAATCCCCATCCACACTGCACCGGCATCCCTCACCCTGAGCCGCCGCCTCCCATCCCCATCTCCTTCCACGCCGCACCAGCATCCCCAGTCCAGCGCCGCCACCCCATTCCCCAATCCCTATCCCCGCCCCTGCTTCGCCTCACAGTGCAGCCCGGTGTGACAGCTCCTCTGTTCGTTCGTGCTACCACCTGGTGCAACTGCCACTACTGTTCGTCTGTTGCTGCTGCTCCTCTGTTCTGCCCTCTGCCACGGCTTCAACTTGTGTTCGTTAACTGAAGCAGCAGCAGCAGCAGCAACAGCTAGCCTCAGTCGCACATAGAGGCTGCAACTGAGCTCTTTTCTCTGTTTGTGGTCGGTCTTTACAGGTATGCATTTAAAGCCATGTTTTGTAAGATCATTCTCTATTGCGCTCTATCAAATTATCTAGCAAATTGTCACATTAGCCTTCAGATCTAGCAGCCTGGCATTGATATGCTCCAAATAACAGGTTTCTGACTAACTAGTAAGAGCAGATCTAAACCTTCTGATCTGTTTATGCAACAACAATATGCAAAGAGAATTTGCAGCAGATCATGCTTGCACATATAGAAAAGAATAAGCAACTGTTAGCAACAGAAATATACAACTCACAAAACCTCTATTGTGATCTCATAAATACTTAGTTATGTAAATTCCACAACAAGGAGTATAGTGCAGATGAAGTAATATACGACCTACATATGCCAGTATGCATGTCAGGATTAAAGGAATAAAACTGAAAATTAAACTTGTTACCAACATGTATGCCATATTCTGGTTAACCAAGTCCTAGGCCTTCCTGAAGGTAGTGTTAAGTAGGATGAGCTGCATGATGAACACACAGATAGAATAGGCTAACAAAAAATAGATATTGGGATAGATAATTGCAGGATAATTGTTGATTATTCTTCACCCATGCTAATTATGTTTGGATGGTTTGCAGGTTAACCAGCCTAAACTGATCTTGAAAGACAAGTTTTGAGATCAAAGTTGGCAAGGGAAGAAGTATCAAGCTGCAACCATCAATAACCGAAGAAGTGCCCTTGCAGCCTTTTGTGAGTCTTATCATAACTAAGAATTTGATTTTTATATATCACTGTGTGGTTTCTTTTGACTATATTTTGAATATCTCGTGATTTGTTTCTATCGTTACATGGTAATTGTTTGACTATATTTCGAATACTTGGAAGGTTGCTTTGGTTTGTAATTATGATTTCAATGCCTTGGTTCTGTAAAAAAAGTACTGATTTGTGTTGGCTTGTGATATTTAGGCAAGGGTCGAAATTTAGTACAAGCAAACCGTAATGGACAAGAGTTTCAAAATGATGAGGTTGAAGATGAGGACATATTTGAGGTACTTGATGAGATACCAGAAATGCTCCAAGATATAGGGCATGAATTCGGTTAAGTTGGGGACGATGGTGGGAATGATGGTGACCTAAGGGAAGATGGAAGTGATCTAAATATAGAGGCTTTTCACCAATTATTAGATGATGCAGATGCCAAACTTTATCCCGGGTGCACAAGCTTCTCAAAGCTACACTTTGTAGTTAGATTAATCCACACCAAATTTCTTGGGGTTGGAGTGATGAGAGTTTTAACATATTGCTAGAGCTGCTTAATAAGGCCTTTCCAGGGGACTCGCCGACCATGGTTCTCAATGTTTTGAAGTTGTAGCTAACATGGTGATGAAAAATGATGCTATTTTGCACTGCCCTTATGGGAATGTGAGGACCATGGCCAATGCTCTCGGACGATCTATTGCATGACCTTGTAGATATTTTAAACTTCTTTCTAATCATGTCTATTTCAGCAATTGTAGGTTTCTCAAATTGCTTCCTGTTGATAATCCTATGTTTGCAGATTGGGGTGTTCGTAAAGTTATGCAGAAGCAACCATGGCAGCCCATAGCAGTTCCCACAGCTAGAAGGTATTGTATCTTCTTCGAATTTTGGAATATTATACTAAAGAAAAGATATGTTTCTCCTTTCACATACTGATGACTTATTATTTTTCTGAATGAAGCATGTGCTTGAAAGTAGGAACCTACAAGTTTCTTATTTCCTCCTTAGCAACTAGTACTTTTTTTGGTTTTCCCAGTAGATAAAAAATGTGCCTACTTTCAAACATATGCTTAAGTCCTTCTATTCTGAATCACAACCAGCAACTCTGTTTCTTGTTTCTTAAATAATTCTGCAGCTACTACTTAAACTTTCCACAGACATTTATGTGCCTGCAAACTCTTTTCCTGAAACCAAGTGCAAACTTAATCAGTGGGCTGTTCACTTGGTATACATTCTCATAACTATTGATGACTATCCCAAATTATTAGGGCCCCAATTTTGCACGTAATAGTAATCCTGACTCCTGACTAGTATTACTAGTGACTATCCTAATGGCTACTCAATAAACTTGACCAGTTACTAGCTTGGGGATCACCCTCAAGGCCTCAACCAACCATCTGGTTATTTACCCTAAAACCCGTCTGTTTATTTAGTCGCCGTTTTTTCTGTAATATAGTTTCGTTTTCTGCAATTTCTTCTAGCACTAGAATGTATTACTTTTGAGTTACAGTGAAAATCACTTTTTGATAGAATGTAGTTATTCAAACAATTGCACTGCCAACGTGATATATATTATAAAGTTTGCTTTCTAATTTTGAATGACATCGAGGGCCTAAGTTCTGATTTTGCACTTGGCCCCTGTTTTTGAATGTTTTGTTTACTTGATAGCAATCAAGAGAAATTATACTACACCAAAAGATGACAATTGGTATATATTTATAGTGATAGGTTACATTGATTTTCCTGATGATTCATACATAGTGCACAATCTGTTCATATGAGTACATCCACACATTCTTTCTATGCCTTGTGCAATGCAAAGTACAGGGTAACACACATGTGTCTTTTCGTTTGGATGAGTTGATTTTCTTTTTCAACCCATGCAACTTCTATGTTTGGAAGATGTGTTCTTCCGAGCTGATCTATTTGGCCATTACCTTTTTCTTTACAGGTCACCAGCATAATGCCTTTGCATTCACAAGTTTCAAGAGGTGTGTTTGGTGAGGCTAAAAGGATCTTCTGCTGGGTGTTTCTACCTAAAACCTATTTTGCACTTTTGTGTATGATGTAATACTTTGACTTATGAACCTACAACTGTATGCATTTAGACCTGATGGATGGTTGTGCTTTTGGTTGTCCTGGACTTGTGAACCTATATATGTATGGATTATGTATGGATGGAGACTTGTGAATCTATGGATGATGGATTGCTCATAAGTATATGCATGCATGTGTGTTTTATATATACATGCCACAAAATGGACTTTAGATAATAGCTGTTGAAATACATGTATGGGAGACTTGTGTGGCTGCAGCGAACTCAAATCCAGGCAGAAGAGCTGCCGGGAAATCTTCTAACTGCCCTGAATTGTCAGCCTTCCGGGGAAGAGCAGTATGCCGGTAATAATTCTAACTGCCGGCAATGGTATGAATATGAAGGGCAGAGCATCTGCCGGGGTTCACACTAACTGCCGGGAATTAGTTTCCCCGACGGGACTTTCAAGGGCTGTTTGTAATTGCCGGAAAAAAACTTTCCCGGCAGTTTGACTGCCTCCAATGGCTACTTTTCCCGGCAGATGTTCTGACCCCTATTCTTTGGTCATGGTGTACTGAAGGGGGAGTCCTACTCCCACCGGGAGTAGGACTCCTCCTTTCCTTGTTGGAATAGGAGAAGGGAAGGGAGAAGGAGAAAGAAGGAAGGGCGCGCCCCCCTTCCCTAGTCCAATTCGGACCAGATCATGGGGAGGGGCGCGGCCACCTTTTGAGGCCTTTCTCTCCTTTCCCATATGGCCCATTAAGGCCCAATACGAATTCCCGTAACTCTCCGGTACTCCGAAAAATACCCGAATCACTCGGAACCTTTCCGAAGTCCGAATATAGTCGTCCAATATATCGATTTTTACGTCTCGGCCATTTCGAGACTCCTCGTCATATCCCCGATCTCATCCGGGACTCCGAACTCCTTCAGTACATCAAAACTCAATAAAACTGTCATCGTAACGTTAAGCGTGCGGACCTACGGGTTCGAGAACTATGTAGACATGACCGAGACACCTCTCCGGTCAATAACCAATAGCGGGACCTGGATGCCCATATTGGCTCCCACATATTCTACGAAGATCTTTATCGGTCAGACCGCATAACAACATACGTTGTTCCCTTTGTCATCGGTATGTTACTTGCCCGAGATTCGATCATCGGTATCTCGATACCTAGTTCAATCTCGTTACCGGCAAGTCTCTTTACTCGTTCCGTAATACATCATCCCGCAACTAACTCATTAGTCACAATGCTTGCAAGGCTTATAGTGATGTGCATTACCGAGTGGGCCCAGAGATACCTCTCCGACAATCGGAGTGACAAATCCTAATCTCGAAATACGCCAACCCAACAAGTACCTTTGGAGACACCTGTAGAGCACCTTTATAATCACCCATTTACATTGTGACGTTTGGTAGCACACTAAGTGTTCCTCTGGTAAACGGGAGTTGCATAATCTCATAGTCATAGGAACATGTATAAGTCATGAAGAAAGCAATAGCAACATACTAAACGATCGGGTGCTAAGCTAACGGAATGGGTCAAGTCAATCACGTCATTCTCCTAATGAGGTGATCTCGTTAATCAAATGACAACTCATGTCTATGGCTAGGAAACATAACCATCTTTGATTAACGAGCTAGTCAAGTAGAGGCCTACTAGTGACACTCTGTTTGTCTATGTATTCACACATGTATTATGTTTCCGGTTAATACAATTCTAGCATGAATAATAAACATTTATCATGATATAAGGAAATATATAATACTTTATTATTGCCTCTAGGGCATATTTCCTTCA